>NW_010411226.1:26377-29137 GCF_000710305.1 Buceros rhinoceros silvestris | reverse complement strand
CCCTGTTGTTTGCCATCTTTGCCTCTTGCCTTCTTTGCTCTCATTCACTTTCCATCTTCCTCTTTTCCTCTCACAATCTTTCCAACTCACTTCCTTTCCCTCCTGTTGTATTTGTCTCTTTGTCTTTGCATCCCTCTCTCTTGCCCACTCATTTAGCTTTCCTCTGCCTCTTTCCTTGATCTTTCTCTCAGCTGCTCTTTCCTTCTTCTTGTCTGCCTTTTGCTCTCTTCCTTACCCAATTGCTTGCTCTTTCATGCTTTTCTTCTTTCTTCCCTGTCACTCTGTTATGCTATCTTGTCCCCTCTGCTTCTTGTTTCCTCTTGCTTGATCTCATTTGCTTTCACATTTTTCTTTTATTTCCTGTCTCAGCTCATCTCTTGCCCAGTGTCCTTGCCCAGTTTCTCACTTACCATGCTGTCTGTTTATTTTATTTCACATCCGTTTTTGTCTTCCCACTTAATCTCTTTCCTTCTCGCTTGCTCTCTTTCCTCCACTCTTGCACTCTTCCTTTCTGTTTCTCCTTCCCTTTCTATCTCTCTTTTTCTCCCTGATCACATTCCCCCTCTTGCTTGCTTTTTCCCTCTGCCTCTTGTCTGTTCTTGCTAACTCCCCCTTTAGCTACCTTTTCTTATTTGTGTCTTTCAGTCTTGATTGCTCCTTTTGATACTTGCTCCCTTTCCCTCTTGCTCTTTCCTTCTACCTCTTTTTCTCTAAATTGCTTTCTTTCCCTCTGTCTCTATGCCCTGCCCCCTGCTTTCCCTCTTGCTCCTTTCATTCTCATACCTGTTTTACATAATCACAGAATGGCTGACGTTGGAATGGACTTCCGGAGATCTTGTTCAACCACTCTGCTTAGCAGGGCCACCTAGACCCTCTTTTTGAGGACCATGTTCATATGGGTTTATATATCTCCAAGGATGGAGACTCCACAACCTCTGCCAGTGCTCAGCCATCCTTTAGTAGAAGAATGTTTCCTGATATTCAGAGGGAACCTCCTATATTTGTTTGTACCCATTGCCTTTTGTCCTCAGTCATTCTTTTCCCATTCATGTACTCGTATAGAAGCCCTACTTGTTGCATTTGACAACCCTTGCCTGATTCAGCTCCAGGTGGGCTTTGGCTTTTCTAGTTACACCTCAGCATGCTCAGATAGTGTCCCTGTATTCTTTCCTGGTTACCTGTCCCTGCTTCCACCCTCTGTATGCTTCCTTTTCATGTTTGACTTTTGCCAGGAGCTCCTTGTTCATCCACACAGGCCTCATGCCATTTGTGCCTGAATTCCTGCTCACTGGGATGAATTGCTCTTGAACTTGGAGGAGGTGATCCTCAAAATCAGCAAGTTTTCTTGGACTCCTCTTTTCTCCAGAGTCTCTTCCCATAGGATTTTCCTTAAGATCCCTGGAGAGGCCAAAATCTGCTTTCCTCAAGGCAAGTGTTGAGATCTTGCTTCTTGGCCTCTTTCCTCCTCTTAGGAGTTCCCATCTTACAGTCACTGAAGCCAAGGCTGCCTTTTTCACTAGGAACAAGTCCTTCCTAGTTTGTGAATATGAGGTCCAGCAGAGCAATGCTTCTTATAGGCCTATGAGATGCACTGGATTGCTTAAGCTCTGCTGTGTTGTCCCTCCAACATGTGCTGTGGTGGTTAAAGTACATCATGAGGACCATGGCCTGCAAACAAGAGGCTGCTTACAGCTGTCTGTAGAAGGCCTCATCTGTTTGTTCTTCCTGGTCAGGCAGCCTATAGCAGACACCCATTACATGACCCATACTGGTCTGCTCTTTAATCCTTACATATAAGCTCTCTTGAAAGCACACCCAGGTCGTCCTCCTCAGCTTTGAAGACAGTGTGCCTATTCCACAGGTGCAAGCCTTCAGATGGAGCAGAAGCCTTCCTCTTGGTGCCAGAAGTCACTGTCTTTCAACCTTGGCCTTCCACAGAGTTTTCACTTACCATTCTTCTAGAGACAGATTTTTCCTGTGTCTGCACTAGAGCTGGGGTCCAGGGCCCTTGAAACTATAGGGTCTCTGAGAAAGTCATATCTCTCTTTCATCCTATTTGATGCTGCAAAGTGATGCTCACTTTCTCCTGTAACTCTTCCACTTGGTGACACAGCACTTCAACAACAGCACATCTGCTGTGGGAAAGACAACCATTTCTGAAAGCCTTAGGGAGAGGCCCTGTGCAACCCCTGCAGCTGGAGTCTTGCAGGCCAGCACCTGCTATTCAAAATTCAGTGTGGGACAGCTGCTTCAAGAGCTGCTGGAAAATGTGTTCTGGTTCATCACTAGCATGCCTGGGAATGTTCAGGCTAGTCTGAATTTAAATGAGGATCCATTCACTGCACCCGTCTGCACAAACTGCTACCAGCCACACAGGTGCTTGACCATTTGTTACCAGGCTCTAACAAAGGCTTCAGACCTGGGTCAAGGGCAGCTGACTGAACTACATTAGAAACAGCTGGAGCTTCCTCAGGCCCACAGCCTCATGGCTCTCTTTACCTTGTCCTTACCTTGCAGGAGCGTGTGCCCTCAAATTTCTCAGAGGGTTCCCAGGAGTCCTCAAGTGTTCCTATACCCTGTCACCAGAAGGTCTCCAAAGTAGAGCCTAAAAACTGTTGTGCAAGCTGCTTGCGCTCTTGCTCCTTCTCTCAAGCTAGTTGACTTTCCCTCTGCTCTCTCTGTTGCTCTTTGTTCCTCTTGCTCTTTACTTTCCTCACACTCGCTCCCTCTACCACTTTCTCCTGCTACTTGTGCTCTTTC
>NW_010411226.1:25125-26026 GCF_000710305.1 Buceros rhinoceros silvestris | reverse complement strand
TCTTTCCCTGTTTCTCTCTACTTCATGCTCACTGTATTTCCCTCTGCCTCTTTGCCTGTGTCCTTCTCTCCTGTTCATTCACTGTCAATCTCTGCCTATGCTTGCTCTTTTCCTCTCCCTCTCCTTTCCTTCTTGCTTGCAGTCTTACCTTTTATTTTTTTCCCTCTGCCTGACTCACTTTATGTCCCTCTCACTCTTTCCTATCTGCTCTTTTTTCTCTCTCAGTTACACTGTCTTTCCTTGCCTCTGCTTCTATTTCTGTCTCTTTGCCTGTCACTCAGTCTGCTCCCACATGCTCCTTTCCAAGTCTTTCTCCCTCTCTTGCTCTCTTTCCTTCTGCCTGTCTCTTAGTATTGCTTGCAAGTATTGCTTGCTTTTTCCTTCTGCCTTTTCTCTCAGTCCACCTTTGTATCTTCCTCTGTATTCCTCTATCTTCCAAGCCCATTTTCTTTCCTCCTTCCCATGCAGTCCCCTCATCTCTCTGACCCTCCTCTGCTCGCCCTGTGTCTCATGATATCGCTCTGCCCATTCTACTCTTTAATTTTTGTTCATTTCTATTCCTTTGTCTGCCTTCCTATCCCTTTCCCTCTCTCGTCTTACTCTGTTCTCCCTGCTTTCTCACTCTCTGTCTCCACCTCATCTCTGTATCATGTCAATATGTGCTCTTTTGCTATCTTTCCCTCTTTCTCTCTCCATCACTTTTCCCCCTCCCTCTTTCACTTGTCCAGCTTCTCTCCTATTTCTCTTCGATATGCAGTTTCATTCATGCACATTCTCTTTCTATCTTTGTCTTTTCCTCTTTCCTACTTTTCCCCACCCTGTTTTTCCTCTCTTCCCCTTGTCTTTTTCTCACTCCCATTGTGTCTCTCACCCTGTTCCCACTCCCTCTTTTCACTTATCT
>NW_010411226.1:24158-25034 GCF_000710305.1 Buceros rhinoceros silvestris | reverse complement strand
CTTTCCCTATTACTAGCCCTCTTTGTCTCCTTCGCTCTCTTTCTCTTACTTTTCCTCTCTCCCTCTCTGTCACTTTCCCCCCATATTCTGCCTTTCTCTGTCAATTTTCTCTTCTCCATTCCCCCGTTCTCTGTCCTTTCACTGTTCTCTTTGTATCTTTCTCTACTCCACCCCCCTTTCTTGATCTCTTTCCCGTTGTCATGCTCTCTTTGTATACCATTGTCTGTATTCTCTCTTTCTCTTTCCTCTTTCTCCTTTTCTGGCATTCTCATCCTTCGCTTTCTCCTTCTCCTTTTCTCCTTTGCCTTTTTTTCCCCCCAGTCTTTCTCTCTTTTTCATCTTCTTCCAGTCTCTTTGAGTCTCCCCATTGCTCTCTTCCCCCCTCCTTCTGTTTTTCCCCTTCCCTGTCAGTCTCTCACCCCTTTTCTCCATTTTCCATACCCTTATCTCTTTCTCTAGTTTTTTCCCCTTTGCTCTCACAGTCTCTTTCCCCATAAAGCCCCATGGCTTTTGCTTCTTTCCCATTCTCTTTCCTGCCCCTCCTCTCTCTTCCTTCCTTTGTGTGTGTCTCTGTAGGCTTCCTGTCTGTCTCTCAATGTGTCTCCCTTCTTTGCTCTTACCCCCCTCCTTTAGGCTCTCTCTTTCTCTTTTCCTCTCCCCATGTGCTCTCCATATCTCAGTCTGTGCCTCCATCTGGCTCCGTCTCTACCTCTTTCTCCTGTGTTTGGTCTCTTCCTGTCTCTGTGCTCCTTTTTCTCCCCCTCTTTCATCCTGCTTGTTCCCTGTATCTCACACCCTGTCACCTCACTCACATTTGCTTTCTGTTACTCTTGGTTATTTTCTACCTCTCACTTCTCCTACTTCCTCTCTTTCACT
>NW_010411226.1:14072-24074 GCF_000710305.1 Buceros rhinoceros silvestris | reverse complement strand
CTTTCCCTTTTCCTCCCTCCCCTGCACTCTCAGCTGTCTCTGCTCTCTTTCCACTTTTTTCTCTCAATCTCTGTCTTTTCTGTGCTATGTCTCTCATTCTTTCTGACTCCTTTTCTCTTTCTCCCTCTCTCTGTCCGACAGGTGATGTCCATATTTTCCTCAGAGCTGTCTTTCTAGTTTCCTTGGCCACTGGACATACTCAAAGTGCAAAGTAACATCTGCAATCTTCTGAAAACTGTATCCTGTCTGTTTACCTTACATTTTCTGTGTGAGAGACAAGATTACAATTACAGTACCACCAAAGCTGTGGCAATCTCCTCAGCTAGAATCTGGTGAGGAATAGGGTCTGCAGCTAGTATACAAAGGTATCTTCCTTAAAATCAAACTGGACTTGCACTTTATTTCTTGCCAAGTTGATACTTTTATTTTCTTTTTTACTGTTCTTTGTGTGCTTCATGGTATCAGCATTGCTTATCCTTCTCACAGATTTTTAGGGTATGAGTTTACAGATCCTGCTGTAATCCATTTTCCTTGCAAGAGAAAACATATGGAGTTCTAACATCTTTATGCTAACATTGCCTATTGTTTTTAATTCTTCAATTTCATGCGAATTATTTGTAAGTTGAACATTCCTATAAACTTGCCAAAGTAAAAAGTATGTGTGATACTTGGGCTCAGTAAGAGTATCCTTGCATAATCCCAGAAGCCATCTCATTGCACTGCAAGGAATAGTTACGTTTCTGAAGATGAATCTGCTGGCCATTGCACTAGAAAAAACTGTAAAGAAAGTTGGGCAATATTCTGATACGTTGCATGAAGTATACACAGTGCACTGAAGGAATTCTCCCCTGCCTCTCTTCAGTGCTTTGAATATGACTTCCTTTTGATTCTGAAATGGAAATCTTCATATTGAAGTATAATACCAAATTTATTTCTTCTTTACAATTAGTGAGGGTTGCATGTTGATGCTGTGTGTTCAGTGTCTTATATTAATGCTCAAGCAGGAGCAGACCCATAAAGAGGGACAATTCTAGAAATAGAGTACCATATTTGTAGACTTTTGCTTATGTACTTTGTTGTAGAAGTGTTTCTAGATGTATCTTCTACTTTTTGCTGTTACTACTTGCAGGGTTTTTTTTATTGTTATTTTTCACTGTTAATTTTCTGCCCTTCTCTGTTCTGTGGCCAACATAACTGATTTATTGGTTCTGGTAGCTATGGATAGGATTGTACATGGGATACTGTCCTTCTACATTTATTCAGGATTTTTCTGTCCTCTTACACCTTTTCTTGAAATGCACAAGTTCTCTGTTATTAGGGTGGCAGGAGTAATTTGAGGAGAGAACTGTTATTTTAGTTATGTCACAAGTTTAAAAATAGTTACTGTAATGGAAAAATACAAGAAAGAACTGATTCTGCCCACAGTGCAGAAGAGCGAGCATTACTTCACAGAACCATAGAACAGCCCAGTTTGAAAGGCACCTCAAAAGATCACCTGGTCCAACCCTTCATGGGAAAAGGAGCCTTAATGAATTCATCTAACATCCTGTCCTGCTGCATCTTGAAAACCTCCAGGATGAGGGTTCTGCCACATCCCTGGAGATACTGTTTCAGTGCTACTGAGATGAAACCTCTCCCGGTGCAACTTGTACCCTCTGCATCTTCTCAGTGCGGTGCCTAGTGAAGAGAGCACCTCCATCCTCTTTGTTGCCACCCTCTAAGTACTGGAATAGTGTGATGAGGTCTCCCTGAGCCTTCTCTTCTACAAGGAGAAAAGACTTAACTCCTACAGTCTTACCTTGTAGGGCAGGCTTTTCCATCCTTTGATCATTGTGTGAGTCAACACAGGCAGGATGCAGGAACAACTACAAAACCATGGATGAAATGCCAAGAGTAAGTTTATTCTTGTTACCTCACGAACTGAGGGATCTCCACAGCAGCACCTGGGCAGAGGCACACAAGTGGGGCTGCAGGCATCACAGAGCGCAGTCCTTGCTAGAGAGTGGAAAAGCTTTTGAACATGCTGCTCTCTTCTGTATATCAGGGCTTTTTACAGATGTAGTTTTCCACTGTGCTTTGATTTCTCCCTCAGCAGGCCAGGAATCTCAAGTATGTTTCATAAGGTGCCTCTGAGTCCATCACAGACATGTTTTCTAAACATAGATGTCTGCTTGTCAAACACAAGGATAGACAAGAATTAGAATGATATATGTGTTTTTTGACACTCCAGCTACAAGTCACTTGAGAGTATTCACAATCCTCCTCGCCAATTTCCCATTATTGTCCCACAGTAATCAACAGCCCTCCTTTGGCTGTGCTGGAGTCTGTCCATGTCTTTTTTGAATTGTGAGAACCAGAACTGAACACAGTACTCCAGGTGTGGTGTTGCAAGCATCGAGTAGAGTGGGATGATCACATCTCTATCTCTGCTAGTAATGCCCCTGTGGATGCAGCCCAGGATCTGATTTACCTTCATTGCTGCAGCAGCAGTCTGCTGACTCATGTTCAGTGTTGTTGTCCACCAGCACTCCCAGGTCCCTTACAGCAAGGCTGTACATAGATCCGCGCCTGTACTGGAGCCTTTGTTTATTTTGTCAAGGTTGCAGGACTTTGCACTTGTCTTTGTTAAACTTCATACTGTTCTTGCTAGCATGCTCTTCCTGCATGTTCAGGTCTTTCTGAAAGACGGCTTTCCATTCTGACATGTCCACCTCACCACCCAGTTTAGTCTAATCAGCAAACTTGATGAGGGTGCTTTCAATTCTGTCATCCAGATCATTTATGGAGATGTCAAACAGCTTACTTCTCTAGAAGTGCCTTACTTCTCTAGAAATGTCTTGTTACACTATTCACATGTCCTGTTAGGCTGGTATATTCTAAACTAGAAAGTTTTAATTTAGTGAAATAACATGGTATCAGTCTATTTTATAAAGTCTCTTCAGAGCCTGCCTGTCCAGAACAAATGTTGGACGTAATTTTTCTTTACACCTTTAGCAAAGATGATAAAGAAGAGCTTTGTTTGTTTACAAAGGTGGGCAGGAAAGCTTGTAGATGCAGCTTAACAGAAAATCAAACTGTAAGCTCCTTTCTTATAGTCTGCAGGTATGATGTTGGTGTAAAATGCTTTAGGCTTTTTTCTACCTGAAGTCTTCAGAACTGCTAAATGGATTTTGGAAGAATACTTGCAGAAAATTGGCTAGTACTGGGCTTTGAAATATTTATAATTTGCTTGTTAGGAATTTTTATGATTTGTTTATATCTTGTTGCATTAAAGTGTGAGCCGGTGTCAAGAGGAATAGACTGATTTAACTTTTTTGGTTTTCTTCAAGCTGGACAGAGTTACATGTGCTAAGGGTTAACCTGAACAGAGCCTTATGGGAAAGCTTGAGGCAGTGATAACAGCCACGAACAGTAACTCTGTATATACCAGAACGGCCCACCACAAAAGCAGTGAGGAAAAACGTCAAATAGAGCACTCAGGATTTTGTGCAAATCCTGTGTTTGAAGAATGGCTGAAACTCATCAACAGCCATCATAGTTTACGTGGAGAAAGCTTGTTTCCTTAGTCAAAGGTACCCATTGAAAAGGAGTAGCGTCTTTGTGGTGAAGAAATCCAAAGATTACATGACCACGTTGCCTAGCGTGCAGTTCAGCTATCCCTTTGCCTGCAATCCTGAAAGAGATACCAGCTTGTGAAGTATTTTCTTTTTCTGTAAGGGAAGGTGAGGACTGATCAAGTGAAGCTGAAAAACGATTTTTCCAGTCCTTTATAAGTTGACTGCCACAGGATCAGTCTTTGGGGAAATGAGCATATGCAGGGTATGAATTGGATCTAGTGGGTATCTTTCCGCTTAGGTTGCCAAGACTTCTAGAGAACTGTACTAAACGTACGGTTGATTTCTTGCCCTAGCAGTTACAGGATGACAGTAGCCATTCAGAGTGGCTGGCCCAATACCAGCATAATTGGATTCCTACTTGCAGTCTAATATAAATCTTTGATAGGAATCCAATTTAGGGAGTTCCTCTGGAACTGTTTTCAGAGGTCAAGCCTGACTAAGGAAGGGAAAAAGAAATCGGAAACTTGATCAATATATGCCCTGTGTTTTAGATGAAGCTCCGTTCTAAGCAGGTTAGCTTGCCGGCAGCCACCCTTTTTGACGTTTGTCCATTGATAGCTTTTGTTGTCAAGTATTGTGACTCTACAGAATAAATGTTGTTCTGAGTGATATCCTATACCAGAGTTATTCATGTAAATTTCCAAAGGACTTTTGATTCCCTTAGATCTACCAAAAACATAAAGTGTTCTTCCATGGTGATGCAGGATTGTGTGCTATAATCTAAAATAGCACTGTAAGAATTATAGTAGGTGAGAGTAGAGTATGTAGGAGAGACATAGCAAATTTGTTTTGCTGCTAAACTAATTAACATTTGCTTAGGTCAGATGAATTTTGTGGATACTCTATAGAGAAGCACTTGGAATGCAACATGGTTTGTTTCTGACTGCAACAAATTGATTTTTAAGCTACAAGACTTGGGCCACCATCTGCCAAGTATTCTATGTAACTGAAACAGCACTGAGAGGTTGCAAGGTTATTCATTACTGGCTGATCTAGCTCATAAATGGTAGGATACATGAGGGGCATGCCACAGCCTGCTTTCCGTGCTCTCCTGTTGAATTCATTTGGAATAAGTCGGGGACCAGCTGAACTACCTGGATTGCCTTGGTCATGTTATCAGCAGGACCTGATCCCTGGCCACTGCATTTCTTGTGGTCTAACGAAGCCCTGTATCCAGTAGTCATTCTGTATGTGTAGAATTAGGCAGAAGGAGTGCACAAAGTAATTATTCTGAGCTATTCAGCAAATTGGGTGTCCAGCAGAAGCAAGAAGAAAGAGTGATGCTGTGCTCAGAGAACTAAGTCGTTGCCTTAGCATCAGAATGGCTGAGTAGGTCTAGCTGCTTGTGCTCTGTCATTCCAGTGCTGTTTCCGCAACTACATGCACAACTCTTATACCAGCTCCAAAGGAAACAGAATTATCCTGCTATTGAACCCCACTAACAGTTTAACTTTGTGGATACAGTGTGCATCTGTTGTTGTCTTCTCTAAATTGCACCACTCCATTATACTGTGAAACTGTCCAAGATTTTCCTCTGCAGATAGGTGTCCATGTTTTGTTGAGAGATGAAGTGAGTGCTGAGACATTTTGGAAGTAAAGATATTATATAAGCAGAAAACAGTTCATTATTTTTACTGTATCAGAATACAGAAAGGATTGTATCATTTACTTATTGACTAGCAAAGAATCCTAGTAAATGTAATACAGAATTTAAACCTTCCTAGTAAATATTACTGTGTGATCCCATTCTAGCATAAAATGTATCTAAAATATTATGTCTGTCTAGGTTTTGAGCCAAAGAAATGCACACACAAAGATTCATTTCAAAACGATCTTCCAGCTTAATAATTTAAAAAGTGGCCATTTTTTAAACTTTTAACAGCATTGATTTATGATTTGGAGCTTTCTCACAATAGGTACTAAATGTGGTGTTAGGTGAGCACAAACTAGGGAAAAAGATGTGAACCGAAATTTAATTTTAAAATGCAGAGCTCTTGAAAGATGGATGTGTAAATTTGTGGACACTCTCACTTCTTTTAGGGTTCCCTTGAAAATCCCATCATTGAGCTTAATAAATGTAACAGCCACAACCACTGATGACCTTTATCTAGTGGTCAAGTGCATTTTTTTTTTTAACTCTAGAAAATGGTTTAAAAATTGCTCATTTGCCTGTCTACCTCAAAATTTACTTCCTCTGTTTATTCAGTTGTATCATCTGACTACTACAAATTCTGTTTTTACTCATATCAGCATGAAAACAACTAAGACTGAGTGAACTGCAGTTTGTTTAATTCTTGTCAACAAACTCAGCTATTAAACGTAAAAACGGTTATTTACACAAGCTCACTGAAGACTAAGGTTACTCTGCAGAAGCAGGGAGCTGCATGGTTCACTCCCAAGTCACAGTTTCCTTGGCTAAGCAGCAAGGGAAGTAGTTTTCTGTGAAATGAATATATGTTTTGCAGTCACTCACTCCTGCTGTTCTTAGCTGATTTTTTAACTCTGCTTTTATCAGCTATTCTTCCTTCCACTGGAAGCCTTGGGACATTTGCTTGTCTTCGCTGGAAAAGAGGACTTTATCCTAATTATTTTGATTTAAAGATCAATAAGTTTAATGGTTTATGCAAAATACTGCATACTGTAGCTTACTTAGTCATAAATGACTAATTTGGATCTCACAGAAGAGCTAGTCATCTTAAATTTTTATTCCTTGGAACAAGATCAGAGTTAAAAACCGGGAGGAGCAAAACAGATTCTCAGATCAGGATTTCAGTGTAAATAATTTCTGCTTTTCACTGGTGTGTTCTTTGGGGAACTGATGGTGTAAAATATTTTGATGGGGAGAGGAAAATGTTCTGCTTATTACTGCAGTTAATAGCTTTATTCTTTCATTTTGTCTGAATGGGTAAGCATCTGAATGTGGTGTGAATTAGTCTCTGCAGATGTGGTTTGGGGAAAGTGGACATAGGAGAACCCAGCGTCATTGCTGCGAGTTGGCATCTCAGGGAAGGGAGAGTAATCTAAGTGCAGAAAACCCTTTCACTTCAAATTTAATCTGACTCCTGTCACCTACCAGAATACCTCTGTCTGGCATATTTGCACCATGTAGCTTACATATGGAACAGACGTTTCTTGCAATACAGTGGGCCCAGCTGAGCTAAGCTGCTGTGACAGGAATGCAATGTTGTTTCTCATGTAAGCCTAAGAATATGGTCTTGGGAGAATGTTATGTTAGCTAGTTTTGCAAAGTTTTCTAATAGCACAGTTTTTATATTGCTTTGTACAAGGTTACTGGCTATGGGCAGCATAACTCTGGCAAGTTTTACACCCTTTACAAGGAAAGCGGACTCCATCCGATTATCTGTTGTACAGGTTAGGCAGCTTTGTGAAGAGTACTGAAGCCTTTCTTCTCTGCCTCGTGCAATCCAAATTCTATGGAAAGGCACTGGAGGTCGTCATGAGACGAAGCTATCTTGAAACTGTTTAATGGAGACTTCAGCAATAAGAACAAAGTATATTAAAGCACCAAACCTTCTAAGTGTGAGGTGAACTACTGCGTGCTTTTATTGCGGTTACGGTTGCTATCTTTACACTTAACATACTTAGACGTTTTAGGATATGTAGAGGTGATAAGGACAACCTTTATTAGTTTCATTGTTGCATCGATTATCAGATTTTTATCACAAAGTGTAGACCTGTATTTGTGTTGTGAAATAGTGCTAAAGTGGAGGAACTCGGCTGTCTTTACTAAGTTTGCCTGAGAATGAACTCTTCTCTTTTTGTTACCAGGAACTCTGCGGCAGTGGGTCATGGCTGTTTCTGCTACGCTCTAGTGCGTTCAATTCCAGTTGCCATCTACATTATTTTGGTAACAGGTCTGCGATATCACCTGTTCATATGGAGCGTCTTCTCACCAAAACTGCTTTATGAGGGAGTACATGTGTTCATCACAGCCGGTATCTGCCTGTTCTTCACAGCCATGGATCAGAACCATTCTCAGAAACTGCAAGATTGAAAATAAGTGTGTGGTACACAGTTTTGTGTTGCAAGATCCAGTGTGTCACTGGGATGGAAAAAGGAAGATAATGGCTTTAAATTGTTGTGCAGAATTTGAAGAGTAACCTTGTTTATTTTAGTCAAGATCAGAATTTGAAGGGCCTGTCCTCTTTAAAAACTGAGTTTGCTTTAAAAATGCTGAATAGAAATAATTTTTTTTGCCATGGATCACTGTCATTATGGCACTCTCCAAATAACAGAAGGGAAATATTACATGATTTGAATTTTAAAATGTGTATCTTAACATACAAACCAGTGCCTCAACATACAAACCAGTGCCTCAGGTCACTGAAGAGATCTTCTGCACGTGCAATTTTTTACCTTCTTAGACTACAGATTCCTAAAAATATATGCAGGATTTCTTGGTGCTGTTCACAAGATCTTATATTCATTCAATTGCTGTGGGCTATATTTTTTTCTAGCACGTGCATCAAAATTGCTGTTAAATTACTGAATTATTGTACAGATATCCCAGGTAAGAGATTGTTTTGTTTCTCATAGCAGCATTTCCATTTAAAGGCAGTATTTTCTTTTAAAGATGGGTGCAATCATTATATGTAATGGTTTTCAATCTGTACTTCAGGCACTGGATAAGAAACGCTAATGGGCTAAAAAAGTAATGAATCTTCTAAGGAGTCCATTCACTCCTGAAATGTTGTTTCCTTTTATTATTAATGCATAAATGTTAAATCAAGTTGGTGGCAGCTGCACTGAACATTTGATCATCTTTTCTACACTAGGGTAGAGAGATATAAGCCATGAGCAGGAAAATAGTTTAATGGGCTAAGTTAACAGCAGAATAAAAGGTGTATTTGCATTACCCTCCCCCTGGTGACCTGTCTAGCCACCTTACTTGAATGTAATTCAAGTACTATAATTAATTCCTAACAGTATTGTTTTTCTTGCTTCTGTCAAGACAATAGTTGATGACTATCCTGTGTATCAGTATTCTTTATGTGGCTTTTTTTGCCTTATATTTTTGTCCCATGGTAGCAGCAGGTAGAATTTAAACTAAATGTATTAGAGGTTTAGCAGGAGAGAAGCATGCAGGGAACTTCAACTTTTGTTGTAAATCTGGAAGTAAAAAGCATTTAAGCTGTATGTTGCTGATCCATTTATTAGGATCACTGATACACTTTTTGTCTTACATTTCAGATAGAGCAATTCTCAAAAGGTAGGCCTTTGGGTTTTATACATTAATAATAGGCCATCTTGATCACTAATAATCAAATATTTTTTGACTGTAAACCAAGCTTTTCATTACCCTGGCCACATACTGCTGGTCACCTGGAGAAGAGACTACTGGATCTCCATGTCATTCACTTGTGACCTGTTGAAAATTTGAAAATTAAATACTTCTAATAAATTGTTTTTCACTACAAAGTGTGGAATAATTAAAACAGTTTGTTTTTGTGAATGTACATTTACCATTTTCATAATTCATAGTATGTTTTCTGTTGCCTAGCAACCACATGCGGATTATTGACATCTCTGCTTACTTGGTTAATTCCTAAGCAATCCTCCCTAGTATTCCTACAGAGTACATTTATAAGATGTTTGACTCAGAGAGAAAGGGTGCTAATAAAGAGACAGAAGGCATGGAAGGGAAGTTGCTTCTGGGGTGCAGAATCCTAAGACAACGTGGTATGACATTCACAGATCTTATTATTCCTTCCTTCTGGTATTTTTTGCTTCTAGTGTTATCTCTTGGATGTTTTATCAGATAGTGGAATCTAAACTATGTGTGTGCATTAGGGTTGCATTTCTTCAGATTACTTAATAAATAATCAGTTTTTCATCTGGTGTCGAAAGATGTCCAGATTGAATCCAGGAGAAAATAAATGTCATGTAAAAATGCCGTTATTTAAGCCTTCAAGACCAAGAAGGGAAGGAAGAAGGAGGAACTTAGACTGCATCTCTGTCTAAAATTAACACATGAGTTTGGGTGATAACTCCAGAAAACATGGTGCTTTCAACGTCAGAATTTCCACTTTTATTCTTTTTCACCCTTTCTCTTTGGGTACAGGCAAATGAAGTACTATTTTAACTTCATCAGCTTTTGGGCTATGGCAGTGCAGAGCTGAGGCAGTGGAAAAATGAGTTGGTTCTTGCCACAGGCAAACAGATTTGAACTGGAGAATTACGTAAAAATAATCAACACAAAGTTTTGGCAATTGATCTGAATGTATGGAGAAAGGAAATGCCTGAAAGCAAATTCTCATCTCACTAGTTAGCTGCTTCACTTCCTTCTTTGTCCTGGCTCTCCTTGTCATGTTCACCGTGTCCCAAACCTTCAGACAATGAGACAGTGACGTGGGAAGAAGGGATG
>NW_010411226.1:0-13983 GCF_000710305.1 Buceros rhinoceros silvestris | reverse complement strand
TGGTACATGGGATGATTTCTGCCCTCGTGAGCCTAATAGTTCCTTCTGTCCAAGTCCTCTGTGGCTCCTTAAATACATTCTGAGCAGGGATATTGTGTATTTCTCTGTTTGAATAAAGTTTTGACATGTGGTAAATTTTTCACTTGACGTCTTCATTGCTGGTCAGCCAGGTTCAGCCAGTTACAGTGGTCTGTAGCTGCCTCTGCTAGATTTCACTAGATCACCATTGGTCCATGCAGCTCACTGCCACTCAGAGCTGGTAACATAGGTCCAATATGTTAAAAAAAGATCCAGAGTGTGATGAAGCTTGAGCTAAGAGACTCTTGTAAATGAATTTGGGTTTAAGAAAAAAAATCTATTCATATTTCAGATACTGGTTTGTAGAAAAAAATGCAAGTTTTCCTTGGCTCTCTAAGCTGGTAGAACACCCACACCATATGCTGCAAACTTTGCAGCAGTCAGTAAATGTGTGCTAAGCCCCTGCTCCTGTGAGGTGCTGTCTGAAAAGGTCAGGGCAATTTTTGGAATTCCTTACGTAAAGCGTTTGCGAATTAAACAAGATTTATCTCCATAGCTGCGCAGTCATAGGAGGTGGGGCAACAGATGCAGGTTGCCATGAAGGGCCTTCTCTGAAAAACCAAGGCTTCCCTGAGTGTTTCAGCAGCACAGGGAGGGAGAGGAAACTATGGTCCCTCTCACTGATCAGTGGAGCAGGAAAACTAGCTGGCTGATCTCGTTGTAGACTGCCCACTCTTAACTGTGAAAGGCTGTGATCAGGGGGTATTCATGAGATTACCACTGTACCATCTTCAGTCTGGGACAGTCTGGAGAATGAGGAGCCATCAGCCTCTCCTCAGTCCCTGGGCAAATGATGGAGAGGGAGACACTACTTCCCAAGAACTGGGAAGTAGGAATGAAGGTGAAATGACCAAGAAAGATTTACCAGGACAACTTATGCCTGGTCCATTGGTGCCTGATTGACTTTTCTGAAGAGATGACAGTCTCTGTGGAGAAGGATAGAGCACTGTATGTTGGACAATTTGACTTGCAAGGCCTTCAGCATGGTGTACTCGGTGCCCGAGTGATGAGCTATGGTTCAGGAGCTTGAAGTTAGACTGGATCCCTGGGCTCTGAGGGTTGACTTCGGGGGGTCTGAGTTCCCACGGTGGCTGGTAAGCAGTGGTGTCCCTGGGGGGCAATTCTAGAGCAAGGCAATTTAAGATTTTTCTTAAGCTGGATGAGGGGATGGGAAGGCCAGGGCAAATCTGGAAATGGTACCAATGTGGGGGAGGAGTGTATATGTTGGAGGGGAGGGTTACCCTTTGGAGGAAGCTTGGCAGGCTGGGGAATTGGACTGTCAGGAACCTGGAGTACAGCCTGGGCAAATGCTGGGTTCTGCCCCTAGCTGGGAAGAGCCTGGTAGTGGTGCAAGATAGGGCCCATGGGCTGGGGAATAGTTCTGGAGTTCCACTGGGCAGCAAGGGGGACCATGAGCACCACTGACAGCCTGATCTTTTTCCTCCAGTGATCAGTATTCAAGGAACGCAAATCCATGTGTTCGCATAGTTTATCCAGCATCTTGCCCAAATTCCAATGGCCTCCCATGCTGCTGGCACCCAGACAGGGGAACCCCAGAGGTCTGCAGTCATGCTCCAGTTCCTGGTATCCAGACCTCTTACTGGCAAGCCCAGCTTCAAGTTCACTCGTGTTCGCACGTACCCACTGTGAGTAGAGACTGCACTCACAAAGAAGTAGAATTTAGTGAGAGGATGGGGCACACAGCGGTGATTAACTGAAGGGCTCCATCAGAGAAATACACAGACTAGAAACCTGTTTATATATTCTACCAGTCCTTTTTATCCTCTTTTGCCTCTGCTTTCCCTGAGCCATATTGATCCTTCTTTTTCCCCTCCTTTGGTCCTTTCCCTAAGCATTACATAATGTCTTATATGCTCCCTCAATCCCCTTAAAAACATCCTGTAAGTTTTACAGAAACCCCAAGTGCTCTTCCCTGTGCATCCCATAACGAGTCCTGTGCCCTTCCAGGCAGTAAGCTCCTTAAGTCTGTAAGGTCTTCCAGGAGAGGAGTGGTTCTGCTTGTCTAATCCTGGTGGGCTTCACACCAGGGACAATTGTTTATGCTTACTGCACGATTAAGATTATAATCCAAATAAGTTATTATAAATTACTGATTATGCAGTTAGGTTAGTAAAGATGCTCAGTATGTTGTTGTTCATCTGACCCTCTCCAAACCTTTATGTTAGCCATGAATAGTGTTTAATCACCGAAGTTCACAGAGCCTTGTTTCAGCCTGGGCATGGGAAATCTGCAGGGAGCCCTTTTCGGTGCCATCAGGCCCCAGGAGGGAGAGCATGGGGATGATGGAGGTACACTCCTCTCAGAAGAGCACAGGGGCAGCCTCAAAGGCATCATGCACATGTTGCAGTGCAGGGCATTGCCAGGAGGTCAGAGGAGCCTTTTCTTCTCGGGCTATTTACTCTCTGGGTTGGAGCCCAGACTGAAGCTGACCCTTGGATATCTTCCTACTTTGCAGCAATCTCCTTGAGCAGGCCCTGCTGTGGGCTGGAGGTAGTACTGGGTGAGCTCCAGAGGTCTCTTCCAGCTAACATTTTTCAAGTATTCTGTGTTTTGTTGTGTTTAAAGTTAACTCTACTGAATTTTACTGACCGTTTCACAGCCCATTTCCTAAAGTCATTGATTTCATAAAAAAAAAAGAAAAGAAAAAATTTAACCAACAGATTGCAGTGCAGGGCATTGCCAGGAGGTCAGAGGAGCCTTTTCTTCTCGGGCTATTTACTCTCTGGGTTGGAGCCCAGACTGAAGCTGACCCTTGGATATCTTCCTACTTTGCAGCAATCTCCTTGAGCAGGCCCTGCTGTGGGCTGGAGGTAGTACTGGGTGAGCTCCAGAGGTCTCTTCCAGCTAACATTTTTCAAGTATTCTGTGTTTTGTTGTGTTTAAAGTTAACTCTACTGAATTTTACTGACCGTTTCACAGCCCATTTCCTAAAGTCATTGATTTCATAAAAAAAAAAGAAAAAATTTAACCAACAGGAAATAAAATGTGTTGCTGTATTTTTAAGAGATAAATATTGCACATGAAAACTTGTTAATTTTCCTTTTTTTTAATGTAGCTGTGTGTCTGTAAGTTACATACGGGAAGTAAGCATCACTGGAAGGAGAGGTTTAATGCCATCTGCTCTTAGACATGCCAGCTTCAGTGCCTTGAGATTCGGTGATGAAGGGTCTTATTTAGCCATTGCTTCTGTTCTGGTTTAGATGATTCCCCAAAACACACAGCTTGCCTCTCAGGCCTGAAGTAAAGGTTGTGGCCTTGCTGTGATCTCTGTAGGCCCATATTTGGTACATTTGGTAGGATACACAATAGGTCAACACACAGGTGACTTACTTTCTGAAGTTGTTTTTCTGGCTTCAGACTGAGTACTAGGCCTGTGAACATTAATTCCTGCATTTTGGCTGATGGGGGACATAGGTTCATCCCAAATGACCTGTTATCTTCCAACATTTGATAACAGCTTGGGTTGCTATGACCCTTCACCAGCTTTCTCCCCCACTCAGTGTAACACTCTTGTCTTCTCCACTGACAGGATGTTGAGGACACATTCTCAGTGTGATACTGGCTTAAGGTGTAACTCAAGCTCAACCCATAGCTCAAAGCACACCCTTTTTGAATAATGTTGTTGTTGTCTTAAGAATGAGGGTGCTAGCCACGAGGGATGGGCTTTGCCGTAACACTTAAGTCTCAAGACGAACTATACATGGTAAAACTATCATCATGTATGCTTTTTTTACACCTCTGATTTTACCAAGGGAATGTGTTATATTTGCTGATGTTTCCTGCAAAGACCTCTGGTGATGCAGAACAGGACACAGCAGAGCTTTTACAGTAAATTTGCACCTAGTACAGCATGGTTGGTGTATTGGTCACCAAGCAGAAAGACACAAGGTCCGAAACAGTAAAAAGCCTCTGCAGCTATTACCCTGAGAGCTGGTAAGATAGGAAGACTTGAGCTGAACATTTCCTGATACAAAAAATGAAAGCTGCTTGAAGGATACTGTCTTTGGAGGCTGTAGGACTTCCCAGTCGGTAAAAATAATGCTACCTGGTTGCAAGCTTCTGCAGAGCTGCAAAAGCTGTTTGTATGGGGTCTCCTGAAAAACCTGGGTTTGTGGTCCCAGAGATGGTGCTGGAGAGAGGTATAGTGTCTGTAATTGTTTATGCTTGCTGATTTGGCACAAGTTAGTCACCGTTTGTGTACGGCAGTTGCTGAACAGAGTTAGCCTGTAGAAACTTTGGGTGGCTGGGCACAAAATCAAATTAAGGAAAACATGCTGCTGCATCATACCTAAGGGCATGGAAATTCTCTAAAATTAACCTTATTCTCTAAAAGTGGGCTTTAAGAGGCCCGAATTCTGCCTTGGCTCCTGCACATAGTACTTCCATAGTTGTCTGTGGAAGTGCTTGACTGATGAGAAACACAATGTTTGGGGACAGAAGGGAAGTTTTGGGACAACATTTACATGTATTGTAGGTGTCTTTTTTGCTTTAAAGAAATGCTTTTTAAAAGAGACTAAGTAACTGGTGCACGTCTCTTGGTTGGAGTCAACATCCCACAGCAGCAGCTTAGGAGTGGGTTAGCAACCTCTTGCATTTTGGCTGCACATCACTGCTCAGGACTTCGGGCAATGGCACTGAAAGACTATTTCCTCCTCAAAAGCCATGCTGGAGGTGCCTTGTCAGTAGGGGAAGGTCATTAGTCCTCCCCTTTCACAACTGTGACACAGAAGACAGTTGCTGAGAAAAGATAGAGACCCATTAGAGAGGACTGCCACACCTGGAGATGGAGTTATGGCTGTTTTTTTGTTGTCTGCCGCTCTGCCAAGGGACATTTGTGGGGATGTGAACACCTCCTTTCTGCTGTGGGTGTTGACAGAAAATGTCCAGCATTTTCAATTTAGTTTTGCTAGGCACTATACCACAGCACAGAACTCCTAGGATGCCCTCTTGCTTTCCCATAAACTAGCCTGTGGAGATACACCACAGGAGGTAAACACGTGCTTACTGCCAGGGAGACCGCAGCACAGCACTTCATGTAGGCACTTGCACCAAGATGTCTGCATGTGATAAATCCTTCAGTGAATAGCAGCATGGGGCATAGCTTTGGTTTACAAAGCCCAGTATGATGTGTGAAGCAAGATGAAAATGACTATGTGAAGAAACTCTCACTTGTGTATTTGGCCTCCTAGGAGCAGATCCCAGGTTAGGGGTTCCATGCACAGATTGAAGTCTGGGAAAGTACTGTGAGGGCTTCCAGCACTGGGGCTTCTTTCCTAGGCTTTCAGTAGAGGGCTGAGATGATCTCCAGGTGGGATGGGAACTTCAGGGGAAGTAGAGATGCAGTGAGGGAGGTGCAGGTGCAAAACAAAATAAGATTTACTGGAGGCAACTGTTCTGGGGTAGTTTCTACAGGATGGGCAGAGCCAGGAGAGAGTACTGTAACATCTGCCCTTTTAACATATTTAGCATCTTTGAGTGAGACAAAATAAAGCCATTTTATGAAAATCCCAGGAAAAAAAAATACCCAACAAAAAAACGAATCCACAAAATCGAGACAGTTGTCTGACTGGAAGCAAGAGTTTGCCTACAACTAAGCAGGCAACAGCTGACTTCCAGTATGCCTTCATCTGAACATCCCACTGGGAGAAAGATTTTTACTGTTGCAGCAGAAAGAAGCTGTGAGGAAACAAAACGTGTGTGAAATTTTTCATGCTGCTGACCTCTTTTCAACCAAACAAAGGCTGAAGTGAAGCAAATCAAAGCAGAGGACAACCCAAGTCCCCACATCTCTCTGCTAAGCAACAGCAATGTTTATTTGTTGATACGTGCTGGAAAGGCTACAGAGCTAGACACACAGTGTCCAGAAGATTCCTGCAGAGCTCTGTTAATGACCTCTTGACACAGGTGGTGGAAGAGCCAATGAGGAGAGGTGTGCTGCTGAACTTTGTTCTAACAAACAAAGAAGGACTGGTTGGGGATGTGAAGGCTGGGGGCAGCGCTGGCTTCAGTGACCATGAGATGGTGGAGTTCAGGATCCTGCAAGGAAGAAGCAGGGCATTAAGTAAGATCATAACCTGGACTTCAGAAGAGCCAACTTGGGCCTCTTCAAAGATCTACTTGGAGAAATCCCATTGGTTAGGGGTCTAGAAGGTAGGGACACCTGGCTTCAGTGACCATGAGATGGTGGAGTTCAGGATCCTGCAAGGAAGAAGCAGGGCATTAAGTAAGATCATAACCTGGACTTCAGAAGAGCCAACTTGGGCCTCTTCAAAGATCTACTTGGAGAAATCCCATTGGTTAGGGGTCTAGAAGGTAGAGACACCTACCTTCTAGAGCTCATGCATCTCTATGAGTAAGAAATCAAGCAAAGGAGGCAGGAGACCTTCATGGATGAGCAAGGAGCTTCTGAAAAAGCTCAAAAGGAAGAAGGAAGTTTCCAGAATGTGGGAAAAAGGGACTGGCCACTTGGGGGGAATATGGGAATGTTGTCAGAATAGGCAGTGATGCAACGAGGAAACCCAAGGCCCACTCAGAATTAAATCTGGCAAGAAATGTAAAGGACAACACGAAGGGCTTCTTCAAATGCATCAGCAGCAAAAGGAAGACTAGGGAAAAAGTGGGCCTGCTGCTGAATGAGTCAGGTGCATAGGTGAGAGGGGATACAGAATGCGGAGTTACTGAATGCTTTCTTTGCTTCAGTCTTTACTGCTAAGACCAGACTCTTGGAGGTACAAGAGAAGGTCTGGAGAAAGGAATGCTTTTCCTTGGTCAAGAAAGATCAGGTTAGTTAGGCAAACTAGACACCCACAAATCCATGAACCCCCATGGGGTGCACTCATGAGTGCTGATGATACTGACAGATGTTACTGCTAGGCCACTATCCGTCATCTTTGAAAGGTCATGGAGAACAGGAGAAGTGCCTGAGGACTGGAGAAAAGTCACCGTTACTCCAGTCTTCAGAAAGGGCAAGAAGGAGGACCTAGAAACCTACAGGCCAGTCAGCCTCACCTCCATCCCTGGAAAGGTGATGGACAAACTCATTCTGAATGTCATCTCTAGGCACGTGGAGGAAAAGAAGGTTATCGGAAGTAGTCAAAAAGGATTCACCAAGAGGAAATCATGCTTGACCAATCTGATAGCCACCTTTGATGGCATGCCTGGCTAGGTAGATGAGGGGAGAGCAGTAGATACTGTCTACTCTAACTTCAGCAAGGCTTTTGACACTGTCTCCCATAACATTCTCATAGGGAATCTTAGGAAGCATGGGTGGACATGGGTTAGTGAGGTGGATTGAGAACTGCCTGAATGACACAGGTCAGAGGGTTGTCATCAGCAGTGCAGAGTCTAGTTGGAGGCCTGTAGCTAGTGGTGTTCCCCAGGGGTCAGTACTGGGTCCAGTCTTGTTGGACATATTCATCAGTGACCTGGATGAAGAGTCAGAGTGTACCCTCAGCAAGTTTGCATGATACAAAACAGGGAGGAGTGGCTGATGCACCATCACACTGTGCTGCCATTCAGTGACATCGGTGACCTGGATGAAGATTCAGGGTGTACCCTCAGCAAGTTTGCATGATACAAAACAGGGAGGAGTGGCTGATGCACCATCACACTGTGCTGCCATTCAGTGAGACCTGGACAGGCTGGAGAGTTGGGCAGAGAGGAACTGAATGAAGTTCAGGGGGCAAGTTCAAGGGCAAGTGTAAGGTCCTGCACCTGGGCAGGAATAACCCACGCACCAGTACAGGTTAGGGGTTGACCAACTGGAAAGCAGCTCTGCAGCTCTGAGAATCCTGGTGGACAACAAGCTAACCATGGACCAGCAATAAGCCCTTGCAGCCAATAGTATCTTAGGGTATGTTAACAAGAGTGTGGCCGCTGAGAGGAACCTAATGAAGTTCAGCAAGGGGAAGTGTACAGTCCTGCACCTGGGGAGGAAGAACCCCATGCACCAATACGGGTCAGGGATCGACCTGCTGGAAAGCGTCTCCACAGAGGAGGACCTGGCAGTCCCCGTGGACAACAAGTTAACCAATGTGTCTTGTGCCCAAGAAGTCCAATGGTATCCTGGGTTGCCTTAAAAAGAATGTGGCCAGCAGGTTGAGGGAGGTTCTTCTCCCCCTCTACTCCACCCTAGTGAGGCCACATGTAGAGTATTGTGCCCAACTGTGGGCTCCCCAGTTCAAGAGAGACAAGGAACCACTAGAGACAGTCCAGTGGAGGGCTACAAAGGTGATGAGGTGACTGAAACACCCCTCTTATGAAGAAGGGCTGTGAGATTTGGATATGTTTAGCCCGGAGAAGAGAATCTCATCAATGCTTATAAATATCTAAAGGGCGGATGTCAAGAGGACGGGCCCAGGCTCTTTTCACTGGTGCCCGGTGATAGGACAAGGGCCAACAGGCGCAAATTGGAACACAGGAAGTTTCACCTGAACAGAGAAAAGCTTCTGTACTTTGAGGGCGACAGAGCACCGGAACAGGCTGCACAGAGATGTTGTAGAGTCTCCTTCTCTGAAGATATTCAAACCCTGCCTGGATGTGATCTTGTGTCACCTGGGCTAGGTGAACCTGCTTTAGCAGGGGCTTTAGACTAGATAATCTCCAGAGGGCCCTTCCAACCTCCACCATTCTGCATTTCTGTGATACTGTTATGTGCAATGGACAAGGTTCTCAGGGCATTCCCCCACTAAAGACTGGGCAGTCAGGACTTAGCCTGTCTAACCGGCCTATGCAGATGTACTTTGGGCAAAGGATGGATATTGAAACCAGCCTTTGCTAGTTCCCCTGGTCCTGGAACAGCTTTCTTTAAATGCATATTGAAGAAGCTCCTACGAGTTACTTTCTACTCACTCCAGAGAGAGTCACCTGGCAAATGTGCCTCAGTAGCAGAATTTTACTGGGGTCTCGATAAAGGCTTCTTATCTTGGGCCACAGTCAGCACCTGCAGCTCTGCCTCAGCATTGTTGTGGTGGAGTTTGGACAGCTATTGCCTGTTTTGAGTACAAGTGCAGGGTAGAAATTAGACATCCTTTCCATCCTCCACATTGCTGCATCTGTCAGTGTATGTGACACTGCACTGGACTCTCACCTCAACAGAAAGGGAACCAGAAGTGCCTGACAGGCTGCTGGGACTTAAACTGTGAGTTGCGGGTCAGTGCTTCTACTCCTTCACAAAGTGTTGTGGGGCTATGCTTAGGGGCTGGCTGCTTCTCTCCTAGCTTGCAGCACAGCAGAGACACACAGCTAATAAAAATAGTCACACTTTCCTTCTGCATCCTCTGGAAAGCTCTTGTGTAGAGCCTGCTCACTTGCCCTAGGGAGAATTTTGCAAAGGCAACATGATGATACCAAAAGCATAACATGTGCTATACCATGGCTAGTAGACAGGTATAGCACAAACAAGCTATTTAAAGTCTGAAATTCTGATGGTAAAATACTAGATGATTAGCAAAGTAATTTTACTTCATTTGCAACAAATGTGCTAATTTGCATAAGGAGTGCAGTGAACACAGATTAGCTGAAACAAAACCACAAAGATTGGGCAGTTTTCCTCTGATGCAAAGATTATAATTTGTTCGTATTTTTGTATGTGATTGTTTGAAAATGTCTTTGCTGAATACAGAGCAAGTGTAATTTCTCTGAAAGTGTTTCACCTGCTGTTGGATGCTTAATGCAAATTGATGGGATTCTTTTCATGAGATCAGTTAGAATTTCTTATATTCTTATATTTTACATCCCCCCCAAAAAAACCCTTTAAGCATACTGTTTGCCTGGCATGGGCTTTTTAATGATATTGTTTAATAGCCTTCCTCCATTCCTACTGAAATCAGGGAAGTTTGGCTTACGCTGCCAAGAGAGCCCTGACTTGAAATTCATTTCCAGTTCCCATCATTGAAATCTTCTGCTTGCCTGATGCTGTATTGTTTAAAATGTCTTAAGTACTCTTAGAAGATAAAGGCCAAATCAGTTTAATTCTGCATTTGAAATGTCAGTGTCATGCTGTTTTTATGTAGGCATATCCATATTGAGTATTATTTTCTGAGTGTAATTGCCTTAAGTGCTGTTGATCGTGCAAAGAGAATGATGCATTCTCTGACTCAAGGGTCTGAGAATCAAAAGATCCAAATCTTGCAAATGCTTAAGCATGTGGAGAAAGCCCTCTCAAGGTACAACACAGACATCCAGCTACTCTTGTGTTCAAGGCTGGGGTCTGCATTTAGCAGCCTGAAACTGACAGAAGGACAGAGCATCTCATTCCTCAGCAGTACTGGTCTTTGGAGGGAGAGGCTTGTCAGAAGAGAAGGAGGATGGTGAGGATGTGTGCAGGCAGGAGATGAGCAGTGCAGATAGAGCACTTGAAATCAGATGGAAGTAGCCAGATGAGTCATAGAAAACACCAGGAAAACAAATGCACTAAGGAAAACCAAAGGATGGCTGGAAAATGTGTGAATCCAGGGTCAGGCAGTGATCCTTCAACTTACTGGTGGTAACATGAAAAAGTTAGGTTGAAATCTCTTTCCAAGGTGTTTCTAGCGGGCTTGTTGTGACTAGCTTCCTTCCACTCTATTCCTGAATTGAAATACCAAGAAAATAAAGACAGGGTTGGAAATACAGACTGGGCAGAATGAGCAGTGCTGGAAAATGAAGACTAGTGTGAAGAGCAGTGGCATTTATAAGAGCTGTCAATTTAAAATGCCTGCTTTTACTGAGCACCCTCCCTTTCCATTTTGAGAAACATTCATTCTGTTCTACATTGCATGATTTCTCATGAGTGGCATCCCATGGTAAAAGCTTAAGGTGCTGAGATGTGTGTCCGTAGTGTTTAGTGTTGCTATTAATCTGCAGCCTGGTTCGCTGACTAGCCAGCGCTTCATGGAATCTTGTCATGGTCACCCTTGCAGCTACAGATGTGTTCAGAATGCTGTATCTTGATATAGTGGAGGTAGACAAACAGCACAAGAAAGACATGGACCTGTTGGAGCAGGTCCAGAGGAGGGCCACAAAAATAATCAGAAGGATGGAACAGCATTCCCAGTTTAGGCTGAACTCACCACATTGATTTTACAGTTGGAGTTGAAGTGGAGAACTTGGAGATCAGTCAAAAATGAAGCTGAAAAGTGGCAGTAGTATCTTTTTCTCCAGAGCACTCTGATTAGAGCTGATTCCCATGCTGGAATGGAAAAGATGAGGGGACAGCATGGGAAAGATGAGGGGACAGTTATTTGAGTCCCTGCAGCTCCCAGGCAGTCCAGAGCACTTAGCCCAGTATAACTGGTATGTATTTTCACCCTCTTCTGTTGACTCTATTCTTCCTTGCATGAAGCAGCTGAGTGTCCATTGGAGCTGAGGTCTCTCCCCAGCAGTTAGTAAGCTGTCTTATTCTGTGTGCTATGAATATTTACATGTCTAATGCAAGTTGCTTCTTGGGAAATCTAGGAGAGCTGCCCTCAGCACAGCTTGCAGTGTGACCTGCAGGGATCCAAGTGAGAAGTCACAGGACAGTCTTTTTGGGTCAGATCTGGAAAGAGCATGGCTTCTTGTAACGTGGCTGAGAGAAATGAGGTAAGGCTTGCAGGAGAGAATGATTTTTATTAACTAAGGTGAAAATTAGGCAAGTTCTTTCTGTATACATATGTGCAAAAAGGACATGCATGTGAGGGAAATATCGGTGGTAAAAAGGTGTGGGGGAAAGCCAAAGGAAAACATGTACAACCTTCCAGAAACCCTGATTAATGATGTTTCGTGATGTGTGGCCTTCTGCAAGGGCTTGTGGGACATGCCTGCCTCCTTCACTGCAGAAGGTCGGACAAAGGCCTGGCAACATCTCTTTCTCATTTGATGTGTTGGAGGGAAGGGCTCTGCAATCTCTGCAGCTCTGCAGAGAGCTTTCAACTAGCATCCTTGGAGACTGCTGTCATTTGAATGAGGGCTCAGCAGTCCCATCCTGACTTGTGAATGTTCCTGTTCATGTAAGTGTCTAGACAGGAGTGATGTCTCTGGTGTGTCTGCTATTCTGGTGTGTGAGAGGTGACATTTCAGTGAGACTCCAATTGCCGAAAACATTTCTGACATCAAGACTAGGTGTTTTTGTGACATCACACAGAATTTGTGAGGAAAAGGCTCTCTGAATGGAGTGAGCAGGGTTACGTCTGGGAGGGTGCTGCTGGGCATGTGCTCTCTGGAGTGCAGCCAGCAAAAGTAAGAATTCAGTCACCAATGACCGGTTGTGTACAGCTTTCTGTGGATATTGCCTGGAGACACCCCAGGGGTGCCAAAGAACAAGATTTTTCAACTGAAATGGCAGATGGGTAGGTTTTAATTTCTGTGGCTGGCTTCTGCTCTACACCACTGTTTTCCCAGGTGTATATGTGCTGGTTTGGGAGATTTTAGAGTTTGAAGTTTTGGCACAGGTGGATTGTGCAACAATGTGAGGGTGAGGATCTGTAGTGCCTGCTGGAGCAGGCTGTAAAACTCAGCCCAGAGTCAGCGAGGTCTCTCCACAGAGAGATGATTTCAGTGGGTTTTCACCATGTCCTTGAAAGTGTCACATGCCCACACACACGGCTGAATTGGAGTCCCAGCCCCTGGCCTTCCGTCTTACAAAGGCTGCTTCAGGGTATGAACAGCTGGAGCTTCCTCAATGGAGCCTGTGTTGAGACATGTTCTGCTGAACAGAACAACAAACCAAAAAGCAGCCCTTACATTTGATTGTGTGCTATCTGCTGCCGTTAATCCACTTCAGATAATTTGGCAGCAGCAATCAGAATGAATTAATTTGGGATTTTCAGACTATGGAATGTTTTTCCTCAGGCATATTTCTGTCAAGTTTGTGGACTTTGGGGATTAGCTGCTATATAAAGCAGCAATGTATGAACTTCTGTGATGGCTTATGCTCTTCTGTTCAGCTGCGCTGGACGAAGAAATGATGTGTGTGGGTAGGAGCCTGCAACTCAGTACTCTGCTGCTCTGCCTTGGCTCCCCCATCCCTGGTGGGATTGACCTTGCTGGGTTTCTAGCATCAAGATTTAGGCTTTCAAATCTTCCTGTGTGTTGGGCTCTGCTCTATGACAGCTAATGTTGCACTGGAGCCTTGACCTCTCCAGGAAGGAGCTGTTAGTGCTTGACAGTAACACATCTTTGGGGCTAAAACAGCTGTTACTCCCTATTTGTTTCTTGACACAGGCAATTCAGTCTGCTGCTTCCACTTCCACAGTTCATCCTCTGCACCAGGGGGACCAGTCTTTGGTGCTGGAGGATAAAGCAGTCAGATAGAAAGAACAAGCTATGAAAAAGGGGCAGAGGGGTTTGGTTGGTGGCGAAGGGACATGGTGAGCTGCTGTGTAAGGAAAGCTGCTCCACAAGTTGTCCAGAGCAGAAGCAAGTGCTGGACATACTGTGCAGGGGCTGCCATCTCCCTTGTCCAGCCCAGCAGCAGCACTTGAAGAGGATGTGCCATGTCTCCTTGCCTGCGTGAGCATTTAAGCACAATTCATACCTTTCACACCTGGATGTCCATACCTTTTTTTAACAGACTTTTTCACTTGGGTGGACACAATGAGGGCAACTGAAGTCACAGGAGGCTGTGGTGAGAGCCTGGAGTCTGAGTACCACTGCCAAAATGCAGATGCTTAATAACTCACGTAGAGGCTGTGATCTTCAGCCTGACTTTCAAATGGGCAGAGAATATGACATTTCCTATAGGCTTTAATAGAAACTGTTTGGAAACAAACCATCGAAACTACATAAGAGATTTGTCATCTGTGTGTCAGGCATCAAATTTTCACCATCTTTTTATTCCCAGGTCCACATTTTCCTCCTTTTTTACTACTGTCCTGGGTTCAGCTAGGATAGGGTTAATTTACACAGCCAGACTAGCCAGACCTA
>NW_010411225.1:70442-79721 GCF_000710305.1 Buceros rhinoceros silvestris | reverse complement strand
GGGAGAGCCGGGCTGCAGAGAGGCTGAACGGCGAAGCGTTGAGCAAGGGCAGAGATGCCGGTCTGGGCATCGGGGTCCTCCTCGGGGTCTGGTCGGGCGGCGAGTGTCAGGCGGTGGGTGATGAGAGCGGCCCCGGGCAGGGCGTGTTCCCCCCTCACCGCCGGTGCCTTCTGCTCGCCGGGGGTGCAGGAGGAGACCGGGGCCAGACTTTCAAACGACCTCTGTGGCCGTGTAGGCCAGATGTCTGGCTGGAGCTGGGGGATACTTGGCATCGCTCTAGGCTCTGCACACCAGTGTGGGTCGCATGCCACCGGTCTTATTTACAGCCGTAATAGAGTAAACCAATAAAAATCCATTTGACAGTTTGACAGACAGTAAGTTTCAAACGGTATTAATCCTTGTGTGGCAGATCGCTTCTCTTTGTACTCGCATCTGTCACTGGCAAGACGGTCTTGCATATATAAATGCCTTGCCAGTGAAAAAGAGAGCAGGTTTGTTGGAAACAAATATGGACCTGACTGACTCTAAAATAATCTGTGGTTGAGGCGCAGATTTATGTTTGGTGAGAGATATCATCCCAAACATCCTCTTATGAATTGTGCAGCCTCCTTCTTACCCGTGAGACCCGAAGCCTTTCATGTTAATGGTGTTTTTATCCATGGTGGACTGTGGATATTGTTTGTTGACGCGTGGTTCTTCTGTGGGGAGTTGTCAGTGTTGGTGTGTTTCTGCAGGAGTGTTCAGGTACTGGCTGCTTGTGTTTCTGGATTGTGAAAACACTTTTTTGGGAAACAGCTATACAGGCTGTTTGTTTTCCAAATAAGGTCTTTGAAATTGTCTTCTCATAAATTGTTTTCCTTCATCCTCAAGCAGTGGGAACAGGTAGCCTCTTGTTGTATAAATTCAAGCTCTGAGCTTTTGTGGTGCAACCGCAGTAAAGGATGTTATGTTGGTTGAGGCAGCAAATGTGAACGCTACGGAACTTCAGTGCTAGAAAACAAACCATGCTGGGCTGTTGAGGAAGATCTTGAACATGTTTGGGCTGTTCTGGATCTTTCACCAGGTAACAGAGTTGGTAACCAAACCCTACAGTGGATTCTCCTATCAGTCTTGAAAGGGGGGTGAAAATTGTCTGTTTTTCTTGCAGTGTCTTGGAATGGTGGAAGGCGAAGGGTGCCGGTGTTTGTTAAACAATGGTCTCAAATGCAGCTCGCCAATGCGTTAGGGTGGCAGCTCATTGTCTCAAGACAGCGGGAGGTAGCTCTGGACATAGCGAATCCTTGGGGCTAGTAAGTTGTCAGTCAGGTTTTTGTTTCCTTTTGTTTTGTTAACCAAATGTTTGTTCCTCTCTGAACCCTAAATACATGTTGAAAATAGGGAATTAAAAGAAAACTTGTGTGAATCTTGGCTGTCTTAGCAAGTATTAATAGTAAATAGGGGGTTTTTTTAAATCAGCTTGTGTTCAAACTGACTTTTTAAGGTCATTGTTGCAAACAGGTAATTAGAGATGTAGTTGCCACTAACTATAACGAAATAGTGTGTCTAATTCCTGCCTTATGTGCCTGAAAACGTCCTCCAGAGGACTTCTCCTCTGTGTTCTCTAAGTGGTACTTAGGCTTAAACTACAGTAACATTTTGGTTTTAAAGGCAGCGTTCGTTCGGCAGTTCTGTCCTTTGTTCTGCACCTCGCCGCGCCGGGGCTGTGCGGAGCAGCGATTTGGCGTGGTGACTGCTGCTTGGCAGGGCCGCCCGTGAATCCCTGTGCACAGTGAAAAGTACTTCTTGTGTTGGGAAAGCAAATGTTTTCCTGGAGAAGTGGAGCCTCCTTGAGAAGCCAGCGATCAAGAACTGACTTCGCAATACTGCACATGTTGTTGTAATTAAGGCCCAGCCTTTCCTGGATCCTGACATCGTGTAATAAATAATTGCATTCAGAAACAGGGAGGGTGTTGAATAGTGGCCAGCTGTGAAAGGTAGAGTTGCTACGGATTGGAATGGAGTTGTATTGGGGACGGGTACACAGTCGAGCTGGGTGATGAACTGTGGTGGTTCGTGTGCTGAGCCACCAGCCTGCTCTCAGCTGTGCTTGGCGGAAGGTGTCGGAGAACAAAGGTGTAGGAGTGGTGTATATCCTTCTGAACCTCTGCTGCAGTTTGATGATCCGCTCTGCCTTCCAGTCTTCCGGGCACACTATCAGGAAAGCTGTGGACAGTAGATATAATGTGGAACCTTCACCTTGACTTTCCTGGCAGCGTTGCTGTGACATAAACCCACTTTCTCTCAAGGGTGACTTCTGCACTAACTCGTGATGTGATGGACCTGTCTTGTCCTGAAGGCCCAGGCTTTCCTTCTCACTCCATCTGTAGACAGGATGTTGGTTTTAAGATGCAGGATAATGTGTTCTGACTCTAAGACTCAACCCTTGGAAGTGCTTTGTCACTTCTCTTATTATTCTAGTCGGTGGGAAGTTAAGCAGGGACGTTACAGGGTCAGACTGGCTGATGTGGTGAAGGTTCGGAAAGGGGCTGTTTGTGATGTGTGTGTTACAGACAAGGAACGGTGTCATCAGCTCACTTAGCTGCTTACAGCGACTGATTCTTTCAGGGAACGAGCTCAGAGGTCACTTCCAATCGCTGAAATTGTTGATTCGAAGCTTACAGCCGCACACATCCTTGCCATAATGTGTAATGCAATTTTGTCGATGCTCTGATGATTGAAAATTGACAAATAATGAATAAATCTGAAAATAAAACTTAGTTGATGATGCCTGGGCTCTCATGGCTGAAACTCTGACAGCTGCATAAACTGCGTTGAGTTTAATGATTCATAATGATTCATTGCTAATTTCCAAAAATACAGAATTATAAGTGTGTTTGATCCGGGCATTCCCATCAGTTACATGTCTTAACTTAGTGAGACCATAACCTCCTTTCAGACTCCACGCGGCTGCTTCATCTCCGAGCAGTGCCGAGGTAGAACTGTCCACCTTCGGTGCCTGGTCTGTACGAGAGCTCACGCTGATAGATAGACTCTGTCCTGCCTTGTTCTGCCTGCCTGTGCTCCGGTCAGTCGACGTGTCCCTGCCCACCGTGTCCTGGGGACTGCAGGGGAGGAAGAACAAGCCAAGCTTAGGCTCCGCAATCTTGATCCGTGGAATACCAGAGTCTCTCTGCTCTGCCATCCTTCTGGGTGAGGTTCAAGTCCTCATTCTTTCCATTGTGTGAACTAATACTCCTTTGATGATATTTCTTCAGGGAGTACTTTGAGGAGTGGCTTTTTAGGCATTCCTTTGGTATCAGCAAAACCCTTCCTTTTAAACTGCGCTTTTAGGTGCAGCTGTTTCTTGCACAGATATTTGTGTCCATGGTGTGTTGAAGCCTAGCAAGTGATTGTGATTGAAAGTGGTAGGAATCCAGTGTGGGATTGGGATTATGAGCTGAATGCGGAGGTTTTTGATAGACGAGGAACATGAGGAGCACTCTTGTTTCTCTTCTCGAGGAGGCAACGTACCATCTCTGTTTCTACCCTTGCCCCTAAGAGGGCTCCTGACTGAGGAGCAGGGGTCCGAATTGAGAGCTGTCTAGCTGTGGAGATGCAGAATAATTTTGTAACTGGGAAAGCTTTTAGAGACAAGGTATTTAAAAGAAACCCCTCAAAGTATCTTTTATGAGGGCAAATAAAAGCAGGAGTTGCCTCTTTATCAGTGAGGTTTAGACGATGGATAGTTAAAGTGCCATTTGGACACTGGACATACATCATTAGGATAACAGAAAGTTGGTTTATGTGTTACAGTCTCAGAATTCTGCACTCACTGAATGTACCTACAAAAGCTGCTGTAAAACCTCAGTAAACAAAGGAACATGCGACAAAAATGTGGAAGCCGTATTTCTGCCTGTTTTCTGTCAATCAGAGCTGCAGACTCCAAGCTAGCCAAACTCCAGAGAAGGTTTTGGGGCTGAGGTCTGTGCTTGGAAGCCTGTTTCTGTGCTTGTTCCTGGCTAAGGCAGCGCACTGGACAAAGGTGCCTTGCAGGGAGGATTCTGCCTTTCAGGTGGACTCTGCTGTGCTGAAGTGGGAAGAGCATAGTTTTTTGGGTTGGGTTTTTTTTTTTTTTTTGGTAGCTATTGCAACAAGGATTTTAATGAGGTATTTTTGCTGGTGTTTTTAAGGAGACCCTCACAAGACTAAAGAGCAGCATGAAAGGATGCCTACCTCCATACTTGTTCGAAAACTGAGCAAGCAGGGGACAGAGGCTGATGTAGGTCAGTTACAGGTAGGAGCTTGTCTTTTTTGAAGCAGAATAAAATCAAGGCAAGTGATTTGTATTTGTGTTAGAAAACGTGGAGCTGGTAGGCTAATGTGCAGAGGGGGCATGTGCTAAAAATAACAGTTTAGGAAGACGATCTTTGCAGCTCTGTGACAAGGAGTGATACCCGTGGGGTGAGGCTGTATGGGGGATCCGAGGGGATGCTGAGGCAACTACTGTGATCACAGGTCTGGCAGGAATCTTAAGTGTATAAATGGAATGTGTTAGAACTACTACACAGACTGCAGGATGCGTAAATGTAGGCTGGGTGTGAGGTTGTAGAGAATTCAAGACGATGTCCAGGTCACAGTCCTGAATGACATGGAAGGTAGATGAGCAGATAAAAAGAGGTGTGCCATATAATTTTTGGCCTTGAAAGATAAGCAAGATTACTGTTACAAAGCAACTATGTAGAGTCTCCCTCTGTGTGCTTGTTATCCCGTCTCTGGCTTCTCCCTGTTTAGTCTCTTTTGCCCTCAATGTTACCGAGGGAACAGGGTGTTTTTAGGAGGGACTAATGAGTAAGGAAGTAGTTCCATGGGGGTGGACCCAGTGAAAGCCGACTTCCTGAAGATTTGGGTCCTTCCTGCATTATCTCAGGCTGCTTCATCAGTTAGAAGATATTCAGAGCTCTGAGATACATTTAGACTGAGGAAAAGACAGCGGTTTGCTTGGACACAAGGTTATACAGGGCTGGTAGTGCAGTCACCTAATTTACCATATAGATCTTTGCGAATGCCTGTGGCACGTTTACTGAAAATGCTTTTTGGATAGCAAGCATGGATGAACAGATGGAGCAACAAATGGGTTTCGTTTAAAGATTATTTTCTTTATCCTGTACCCTTTTTGGCCGGGTTTGTCTGTCTGTAGGGTGGAAAGAAATGATTGTGTAATAGTCAACGCTGTCTTGAGGTCACGCTGGGACAGCCGTTCCCTGTGATGTAAACAAGCATGGCTGACCAGGAACAGGAGCGCGAGGCGTGTCACAGCCCATGGCGGAGATTCATGACCCTTCTCTGCTGCTGCTGCCAGCTCGGCTTTGGGGCTGTAGCAGGGTGTGTGGCAGCGCTGAAGCTCCCTCGGGACTGATCCAAAGTCTGGTGAAGATGCTAAGAGTCTTTCTCTGAAATACACTGAATTTTGAGCCAGTTTCTAGCTGAACTATTCTGCCACGTGGACAATACGGATTCGAGTGTCTGACTTGCAGTGAGTGCAGGGGGAGGAGAATGTTTTTGGATGAAAGCTTTCCTCAGAGAAGCCACAGATGGTTGAGTAGATTGAGTTGAGAAGATGCCTGGATTTTTACCAGTTCTTTGAGACAGCTAATACAACTGAGCCTGGTGACTGGGACTTCACCGTTCGGTGAGCTGGTCAGGGTTCTCTCAGCTTTCATTCCACTCAGCATGGCCTGTGGCACACATAAATGCTGTAAACACTGCAGAAGTCTTGGTCTGCTGGTGGTGGAGGAGCTCAAAAGTGAAGGCCAAGTTTCAGCTTGATTCAGTCAAATAAATCTGGAATAATATTCTGAAAATAGGGATTACTAAGAGCAGGTCCCAGGCCTGAGTATCTGGATCAGCATCAACTCCATGGAGACCTTCAGGGGAAGGAGAATCCTTAAGGCTGGAAGAGAGAGTTCATTAACACTGCGGAAAGTTGTAGTGCTGTTAGCTAGTGGAAGAAAATGGATTGTTGCATAGTTAAAGCACTGAATTGAGACTTGGGAGATCAAAAAAAATTGTGTTCAGCCACAGATTTAGACTTGGGCTTAGCAAAGCGCTGGGGCGCACTGAAGCATACTGCAGAACTGAGGCTGCCTTAGCTACTTGCCTCTGAGAATAGCCTTTATTTCTCCAAGCTTTTTCCCATTTGCTGAACTGTGTAAACTCTCTGGAGACCGTGTGCCTTACCCCTTGTGTTTATCCGGCATCCAGCACTGCGGTGCTTTTCCGTTGGCTGGCATCAGAAAGCACTATTGTAGTACAAATAATGAAAGTATGTATGAGAACACCAGTCTAATAGCCCTCAGAGAGGTGCGTGGTAACCACACTGGGGTAGCCTACACCGATTTTGCCAACCTGATGCTGATAGCTGTCTACAGGACAAGTCACTGCTTATTTCAAGGTCCCAGCTGTAATGTAATCTAAATATTTAAAACAACCACTTTTCCTGCTGGAACCTGAGGACAGCTCTGCTCTGAGGGTGGAGTATGTTATATTTATTAAAAGCTAATGCTATGAAAACACGTTCGAGGGTACATCAGGTTTGGTCTGCTTCCTGTGGCTGGTGAGCTGCAGTGGGACAAGTTAGAAAAACAAGTTTACTACTGTTCGTTTAATGAACACCTCCACCTAGTCTGTGCACAGTTTTGGTTTTCTTTTTTCCCGGTGCTCAGGTGGCCTTGTTTCGCTGTAAGATACACACACAGATGGTACAGCTGCTGGAAACATTAACCTTCTCGGGAGGATTCCAGTTCAGCAACTTAGCTGTGTGCTTGCTGTACCTCTAATTAAAATTTGCCTCTGAAGAAGGTTGAATTTGATGGACTTTATTTAATAATATTTCTTTTCAATGATTGTCACCATTCTAGCCTGCCCCAGGAGAGTGAACAGGCAACCAGGAGGAGATCCATGTGCACCAGGAGGAAATCCACATTCGGTGCTTTGAAACCAACCATAAATAGCTATGGAATAGGTGAAAATTTGGAATGATTGTTCCAATTAATGATGCTGGCAACTCTTTCCATATGTGCTATTGCAGTTTATTCTGTCTGGCTTTTTGGTTCCTTAAAATGCTAAGATTTCTGGATTTTATTTGAAAGAAATTAAAGACAGGAAGTGAAATGACAAGTATTAAACGTAGGAGTAAAGGTGGTGTCTAGGAGAGCTTTATTCCTGTTTTCAGTCTGTGTGGGAGAAGGAAGATGGCTCGATGTTTCTGTGTGACTTGACCATCTATTTTGTGAGTGCTGGAGGTGAAGTCAGCCTGTTCCTTTCTGTGTCCACCAGATAATCCTGAGGTGAGCGAGTAAGTTCCCAATGTTACCTTGGCTTTGACATCTGTGCTGACTGAAGCAGCCCTGAACACTACATGCTGAAACACCCAGAGAGAGCTTGAGAAGAAGGCTCAGAAAAGTGGCAGTGTCCTTTCAGCGACTGGCTGCTATGGACAGATTTAATTTATCCTTTGTTCCTCGCTATCTGGCTTTGCCCTCGTACCAGCGGGACTCGGTCTGTTATGTGAGGAGCACGCTGTGCTGTCATCGATCCTTTGTTTGAATGTTTTGGGTCGCTTGTCTGTTCGGAGTGATGAAGATGAGGTGAGTGGCCTCTGATAAAAATGGACATGGCATGGAACGAGACAGGTTGATATTACTTGGTCCTGTAGTTACTTTTTACAAAGCTTGCTTGCGCCTCATAGTTACTCTCTGTTTACCCCATTGTTCGTGTAAGGATTTCCCTGTAGTTTACTAAAGCTGTGGTCTGTAAACTACTACATCGTACTGAGCAGAAATCTCACCCGATGCAGTTTAATGGCTGATTACGGTATCCAGGATTGCAGCTTTTCTTTGGCCCTGCTCTTCATGAAGGGAACAGGTGCCTCGTCTTTTACTAAATGTCTGCTTCCTGTGCTCTAATCGTGTTACTACATGGCAGTAATTAGATAGTCCTGCCAGGGATGCTGGTGGGATCCACAACTGAACCCTCTTCTCCGGTATCTTGAGTAACTGTCAGAGTGCTGTGGCCTTCAGTAGCCTCAGTGTTTTGAAATACCTCTGCATGTAGCTAATGAGAAAAACAAATGTGAATTCAGTTTAAGCGCAGCGATTCCTTAAGACTTTTGCAAGCTGTAGTGTGTGCAATGCCAGTTCCAAAGAACGGACTGTTTTCAGACAAGATACACTGAGTAGGTGGACTGGGGAGATTAAAAAGGGGAGTAGAGCATTCCTGACAATCTCTAATATCAGTGTTATTGTTTTGTTCAATCTGCAGTTGCTTTTACTCACTTGATTGGGATGCTCAATCTGGGCAGATGATTAAACTAATCTGATTTTCTTGTCCCAACAGAATGTGTTGGTTTTTAAAAATAATTTAGGGTAGGTCTAACTCTACTTCAGTGAAGCTGGAGGAAAACCATTCCTGAAAATCTCCCCATTAGTGTTCTCAAATGCAGTCTCGCTTTGCTTCTCCAAGAGTTCCAAGGCAGGGGTTTTTTTTGCCTTATTTTTCTTCTATTCAAAGATTTATCACTGAATGCAGGCAATGTTGCTTCTAAATTGGACTGGATTGTTAGTTTAGCTCCCAAAGCTGGTGTTGCAGTTGGAAACCTAATGGTAATTGAATCAAAATGTCTGTTTAAGAGCATGTTGCTGACAACAAAATATATGAAAGCTGTAAAAATGTCCTTTCTCTGTAGAACAACACTCGGTCTGTCTTGGTCTTCTCTAAGCACATACCTGTACTGTCCAAAGCAGTCTTGTGGAGACTGACTTCAAGTGGTACCAGTAAGCACTCTGGAATTGTTGTGGTACGATCCTTTCCCTGATACACTGGAAAAGCAGAAGTGAAAAAGAATCAGTATTTTGGAAGATATTTTCTCATTGTGGTTTTTGTTGGCCTAAAAATCAGTGTCTTGAAAAAGGTAAATGCATAAGAAAGATTCTCAAGGAAGCAGCATCTGCTGATAGTAGCGTCTGGTATTTATTTTATCCCCTTTTGAGTTCACGGCAACTCCCATCGTTTTCTGACCCTCTTTTACTTTGAGAGTATACAAAAAAGAAAATTCCTCTCCTTACACACCCTCCAAAAATTGGCAGATAGATGATCCTCTTCTGGAGGAAAAAATGAAGAGGTCATGCCCGCTCTCCAGAAGACCTGCAAATCTAAGAGCTGCACCCAGGCTATCTCCTGAGAAGATCCGTTTACATATTAAATTTTGCTTGTTTTCCCAAACAGGATGAGAGAGGATGGAAT
>NW_010411225.1:44027-70344 GCF_000710305.1 Buceros rhinoceros silvestris | reverse complement strand
AATGCCGAGAATGCATGTGTTTAAGGGAAGAATTGTTGGTCATGGCTAGTTCAAGGCAGCTGCTCTTTGGAGCTGGCTCAGAGAGCTGGGTCCTGAAAACGCCGCCTCAGAAGCACGGTCTTGCTGTTGTGCTGATTTAGGGAAAGGATATGTCTGTGCTGGCGCCAGCGTTCTCCTGTCAGCTCCACCACTGTGGGTGGGTGAGTTCCTCCACAAGGAACGTCACTGCTGAGGCAGTGAACACCGGGGATGTGGTATGAGCACAGAGGTCTAGATCTTCTGTTAGCCTTCAACTCTGCTTCAGCATCAGAGCTAAGAGAAGATGTTAAGGGGACATCATTGGAGCAGGAGAAGCTTTGATGTACAGGCTCTGCTTTTTCCATCTGATTACTGCTCGCCTTTTAGCAAAGGACATTTGGACTGCCCTGCCACTAGAATGCCATTTTCTAAAGTAATTAAGCACAAACTCATGGTTTAATGAGTGCGTTGGGGAAGGGGGAGGATGTCGATTTTGCTGATGCTGTTTCGGGGTCCCAGTTCTCAGAGGAGACTCCCGGAGGCTCATTCTCCAATTTCTGCTGTAGAGTTTAATCAGTTGAGACAAGCTGCTGAGCAAATACAGAGGAATTTACAGTGCTTGAGGAAGGAACGACCTAAATAGTTGCCCTGTGATTCTGTTGTGGCTTATTTTTATGTGATGGCAGGACATGAGTGCTGCAGTAAACTGAATATGTAGGACTCGCCGGACCAACCGTGTTGTTTGTAACTAGAGGTGTTAGTTAAACTGTTGAATTCAAGGGAGAGGTTGGGTTTCTGATGTCATGGGGATACTTAGTCATTAGAGGTTGTTGAGCAAGTGCAGTAGACATGCTCGACAAGTTCCTTATTTTAGTCTATGCAAAAATCCTCACTGCTTCACTGGTACTGGAAAGTGAAGCTGAAATGGTACAGAATGTGCCTTCCAAAGAGCTTTGAGTATTTGCGGTAAAGGTGAACTAAGTGCTGACCCCAGAGCCTGTGTGATGTGCAGCTGGAGCACTGTTAAGAGCTCTTTGGTGTTCTACTGGTTTCACAACAGCTCTTGCACAGTGTGGCCTGATCAGCTTTGAGTGAAGAGAATGGAAGTTTCCGATGCAGAGTGAAGGTATTTGTTGTTCTCAGTGCTGGTCCAGGTCTCTAGCTTGTAAGAATTACCTGTAGGGTAAATGGAAACGCTGTTCCTCCTGTGGTGTTAGCTAGATGCATGTGAAGTGGAGCAATCAAATAGTTAATGTCACAAAGCCTGCCTCTTCTGTCTTTCAAACCCTCCCAGCAGGGGTTGCATTTCATGGTTGATGTTAGCCATGCTGTTCCAGCTCCTGCTTTTCATCCCCCCACTCTCCTTTCGTTTTTTAAATACATCTCATACTCAATGTGGTAATAAGCAAATTTGTCATCTGGTTATTTTTGCCTTTGCTAATACTCCCCCCCGCCCCATTCCGACCAAATTAACGGTAAGCCGGTGAATTGAAGGTAATGCTACCGTGAATTATCCTCTGCTGCAGGGCAACTTTGCGTTTGTAGTGCCAAGCTGACTTTGGTTCGTGTGACTAAATCCAGGCAGTGCAAAAAGAACTGGGATTTTCCTTGCTGACAGGAAGGGCTCATGGGGCTGAAGGGTAGCGCCTGAGCTTTAGGAGGTATCTGCTCGGCAGGTTCTTTTTTTGGCTGGTCTGTCTTGGCCCTGCTCTGTCCCATGAGCTGCTGCATGGATTGAACTTGCTCTTCACATTTGTGAAAAGGTGGTGGAGATACATCCAGCCTGTTTACTTATTTTTTGTACAGTGAGGGATCCTTCGTGAAGATGGGCCTCATGCTTTGTGAGGTGCAGTGTAAGCTCCTGGTGAGAACACAGCCCTTCCTCTGAAGAGCTTACGTAGTGGTTAAGGTAAAAGAAAAAAGGCAGCATTGGAGGGGTGTTTGTGGAATGAGAGGATCCTGGTATAGTGAATAATGGCCTTAAAGTTGAACTTGTTGAGCAAGGTTTGAGATCTCTGCATGTTTTCTGTACACACAAATGATAGCTCCTTAGGAGGAGAAAAAAAGGGTGAATATTCCTTTTATCCTGATGGTGTAATGGGCTTTCTTTAGAAAATCATCTGAGGTGAGCAGAGCGTGCTCCGTGAGCACTAGCACTTGCAAACCTGGGAGTCCTTCCAGCTATGATTTTCTGTTTGGATTACGCAATGCAAACTCTTCTGCTGGAAGGACAGTAGCTGCTCTCTGGGGCCGGGAAGTTCTATGGCTCACTCTCTCCACAGGGGCCTTAGCAGTGCATGTGAGATACACGCGCAACGAGAAGGGAAGTGAGTAAGGTCGGTGTATGTCTCTCTATCAGACTCTGTGAATCAGATACTCTCAGAGCTCTCTAATTGAGTGCTGTGCACGTTCCACTGTTCTGTTGTACTTCGCTTGCCTTTCTACTCCTGACAGCCCCAGAGAGAGGGAAATGTTCGGCAGAACCTCTTCCCATGCTTGGCAAATCGGCTGCTATTTACTAAAAGCTTTTTCAGCCTGTGGTAACTATCATGGTGACAGACGTGAGAGGTGTGAGCAGGTAAATAGAGCAGTTACTAGAGTAAACACTCTAGTTTTTTCGGCTAGTGGGTCAAGACAGTCCATCATGCTGTTGTTTCCATTGGGCACATTGAGCACTAGTAAAGCTTTTCAGCTGGGTTGAGGGCAGTCTAGAAAATCAGGACCAAAGGGGAGTCTAATGCGTTTAGGAGCAAGAGTAGTGTTAGTATACTGTACTAGTTCTGGATAACATCCCAGTCATCTCTCTGGAATATCACAGGTTTTGCAATCTGGCTAACTATTGATGTACTGAACTGAAATACATCCCCTCCTTACGCACGCGGAATAACAAAATATCAGAAAGGAGAGACATCTGTTAAGAGGTAACAGATCTATCCTTTGTGAGGAAGAATCTTGCTTTTTTATTTACATGAAATAGAAGTTAAAGTAGTAGAAAATGAGTGAATAGAAACTGTAATTGCTCTCTGCGTGTGAGGTCTGGGACCGTGGCCTGGGACATGCAGGATACAGGAACAAATTCATGACATAATGATCTAGCCAAGCCTGGCAATGTGACTAAAGGTTTCTTCCAGTGATGGCTTCTGGATGCAATTGGTTTTGACAACCTTGAATCTATCACTGTCATTTCAGTAAAATGTGTTGCTTCAAATTAAGTAAAATAAGACCCTTCTTCTTTTTTAGAGTCTTAGAAACTCTTGGGTCTCATTGTTCCATTCTCCTTTTGTCCCGAGGGCCTCTAGGAGCAGTAACAGTGGTGATTTATCTCTGGATTCCAAGCTGATGAGAAGCTTTACAATATGTCAGTTAATAATTGCAGTGCTGCAAACTCTCAGCAGCAGCTTGAATGTCATAGTGCGAGCTGCATATGTTTGATTTCTGTGGAGTAAGGTCATACCAGTCAGGAAGTGGCTCTGTAACCCCATACACAAGTGAGACATTCTATGAACTTCCTCGACCTTCGGGATCAGATAAGGTGAAGTGATGGGGGCTTTCGGGTGGAAAAAAATGCTGTGGATGGTGGGGTTTTTCAGCAGTTGGTTCAGCTTCCAGTGCCAGCAAAGGCTGAGTCTGTCTCTGACAAGAAGTCTATTTGCAAAGGGAGGTTCCTCTGGGGATCGAAGGATTGAAGCGTTATCATCTGTACTTGCTTGTTGGGTGAGTTGAAGGTTTCGATCTCCAGGGTTTATACTTTCTTTGAGCTGGTTGTTTTCTCCTCCTCCTTCCTGGGAAGTCTCCTCTCACCCACTCCAGCGCTTGAGAATCCATCATTCCTTTCCTGATACAGTTCGCTCTCCTGACTCAATGAGTAAGTGCGGCTGTCAGATAGCATTCCAGAAAGTGTTCTGTGGACAAAAGCTGAACTTTGATTAAACCTGCATTTGCAAAAGAAGCCACATCTGTGGGGGTGGAGGCCCCATGCTACCGGAGAACAGGATCTGCCGGGGCCACGTAAAGGAACTATTGCTTTTGAGAATCTGGCAGTGCCTCCTTTTGTTACGGTGTTTTCCTATGGACAGATTTCCTTTTGAAAATAGTGACTCGGGACACGGTCAGAAGGTAAAGTCTGTGTTAAGAAGTTGTAACTGAGATGCTGCCAAGGTGTCTTAAACTGTTAGCCCTCTGTAAGAGCCTGTAAAAGAGAGAGTTGCTTAATGTATTTCTGATTTCTCTGCCAGGCAGACTGGCTTCTAAAAGAGTCTTTGGTGGCTTATTGGCTACTGGTTTTAAAGGAACAGCTACACCTGTACCTGTGGACAAGGGAGCTGACATGTCTTTGGGCAAATTTAAACAACTAGTCTATGTTTCAAAGTTTAATTCCCATCTATGCTGCTGCCCCCACCCCTTCTCATCCATTCTGCCTCCTTTTAATAGCTGCTTTTCCTCTCTCTAGACTCCAGGGATCACTAATTAAGCAATCAGCCTCTGGTTGGTTGGATAACCATTGGCAACTGCTGCAGTTAGAGCTGCTGGTCTTCCCCAGTCTCTGAGAGCAAATGAGGAAAGATAGGAACAGCTGGAAGAGAAGAATGGAGAGATTACAAACCCAGCGGGACTGGGGCTCTTCTTATCTGGCTCTGCCAAACAGCAGGATACATGTCTCAATGAAATCAGAATTAGGAAATGACAAAGTGGAGTTTTACTCTTGAGAGATGCTATTGGTATCCTCCTGCAAAAATAGGGTTTGGAAGGCTCAGGAAGCTGCTCTGGGTTGGTGGGGGGGGAGGCCTGGTTCAGCTGGAGCTGTTCAGCCACTCTTTACTGTGTTTGTAACAAAAGCAGCGACAAACCCAAACTTCCCAGTGTACCGATTCCAGCGTTACCCTCCGCTGATGGTGAGTCAGTTGAAAGTCTGACCTGTGAAAAACTGCTGCAACTTCTGGATTGTAGCTCTGTTGGCATATGTGGGTTTGGTGCTTTTGAACACTAGGACGTGAATTTGGGCTCTTAGTAGTTTGACCTTGATATGGCAGTTTTTGCTTCTCCAGTAGGATTTGGAAGAAATCTCTTGCAGTCCCAGGCTGAGCGTTATGTGGCTCAACACCGGTACACAATGTCCGTTCAGTACAGGTTGTTCCCGTTTTGTAGTCAGAGGCCCAATGGCTTGTGAAGTTCCCATGACAGGAAAATATTGAGTGTCATGAGAGATGGGTGATGCAACTCGAACAACGGGGAGAACTTATAATTTCTTCCCGATTTCAAACTCAGCCTTCTTCTTGGGGCAATGGATGTGTTCATCAGACAGTCCCTAGCAACGCAGCCTGTTGTTCACCGTGCATGCACTAGTCAAAACGTATTCTAGACATCGTTTGGGAGTGGTGAAGAAGCTGTGCTCTGCACCCAGATGTGGCTTTCCAGTGTTTATGTGCGTAGTTCCCCGGGGAGTGAGGTTCTCCTGGCTCGTGCCTTACATGATGAGTAAAGGAGAACAGCTGCTAGGTCATATTTGTGGCATCATCTCCGGGGCACTCCATCAGTGTCAGTATGAGCAAAGCAAGCTTTTACAATGAAGACAGTAAAGGCAAGGGGGACTGCTTGTTGTCATTGAAAACGGGAATTGTCTCGGAATGGACATCCCCTCCTTTCTTTGTCGTCTTCAGCTCCTGTGAAACGCTGTGCTCCTGAGAGTGACAGGGCCTCCTCGAAGGCTGCCTGTGGCTAGGGGCATTACCTGGTACTTGGAGGACCTGAGTTCTAGTTGTCAACCCTGCCACAGTTTTCTTCCTCGTCATCCTCTGGAAAAGAGGCTGGAAAGTAAGTCTTTCATCTCGTCCTTTAGATGATAGGTTTCCCTGCAGAAGGCTTATCTCGTTCTGTACAGTGGCAGGATAAGGAGGGTCTGCTTTCCCTTTCAGAGGGCTTTAAATGCTGCTTAATTTAAAAAAAATAAAAATAGTAATTGTGTTTCCCCCCTAATACACTGGTAAATTAAGGCAGAGGTTCTGTGGGATTCTGTAGTTAAACCTACAACTACTCATTTAGTGCAGGTTTGGAATGAAGGGTTTGCATCTCGCTCGCTCTCCCTTTGCATATGGAAGAGGTTCAGTTCTCTCCCTGTGATGTATAAAATCTGAACACCTTTCATCTGAACTGTTTCTCTGAGCAGCCTCTTAGGTTGCTGAAATGACTCTTCAAGAGTGGGAGGTGGGGAACCAAACCAGCAGAGCTTGGTAGGGAAAAGGCCTGTCCCTCCTGAGCTCCCAGAGCCCCTCCTGGACAGCCTGCTTTGTGCTTTACCAGCTTTCCTGTGGCTGAGAGTTACCTCCGTGCAGGGTCTGGAGGAGCACCATGTTGGTTCTTGGCGAGGCTGCTCCCACTCTTTTGAAGGGTACCTTAGGTGAATGGTTCAGTGCTTTAGACCTATCTAATTTTTATTTTCCTTAAAGGGATGGCCTTAAGAGCTGTTGGCAAATGCTTCTTGCTGTATCCGTGAGGAACGAGGATTTGGTATCTGATGGGGAGGCCTCTGGTGCACCCGGGGAAATGGTGAAGTACACAGTGGTCACCACCACCTATAGGCATGGATCTAAAGACTGCCTGTTTCTTAATTTACACCAGATTTGGGATTTTGTGACAAGCTGGAGATCTCTCTTTCAGTGCCTGAACAAACCCGTAGGTCCAGTTGTACTTTGAAGTTGAAGTGTGGGTGGAATTATTACTAGGTCTGGATGTAGAGGTCTGAACCCAGCTTTTCATCAGGTTGGAAGTTTCTCTCGCAGTGCTGCTATCCCAGGGAGATGTTAGAGGGCTGTGTCTGTGCTTCCCCTGCACCAGCAGCGTGTTGTTCCTCATGCAGCGCTAAACCTCGAAGGGGTGTACACAAGGACAACTCTATCTTGTGATCTGCCTTCCCAAATACTTTGTCCACAGACACTGTCCATGTGCTGAACGGCTGAATCGTGCAATGGATTCACGTTGTACCCCTCCTGGGTTGCCCTTGAGACTCGAGGAAGGTTCTGGGAATCCTGCACTGCGTTGATGTCTGGGAGCGATGCAGCGCACTTTTAAAGTGAAGGCTTCCGGTGGCTCCCCACAAGAAAAAAAAGAAAAAGGATACACAGTCTTTTAGGGTTTTCTGTGTAATTCTGCGGGAGATTTGACATTTTGCATGTGCTTTGAAGGTGAAGAGAGATGGTAGTCCCTTTGTGCCCGTGTTTTATAGAGGTCTGGAGGCAACAGGAGCTATCGCTTTCATCACCACACACACCTAACTAGTCATGGGCTAAGTTAGACTTCTGGAAGCTGCAGTAATGTAGACCAAAGGACCTTATTAAAATAAACTAAGTAATTTTCACCACATCAGTGACCAGAATTATGCCATTTAATTAAAATATGTCTAGACAAATAACCTAGGGGGAGAGAGAGATTATCTGTAATAAGTGTTTGAGGTTTCTGCATAGGGACCATACTAAATAATTTATTAATAGCTTCTTTTCTGTCCCAGGCATCTGGAGTCTTGAAGTGCTGTAGCCACTGCTGGGTAATAGGGTTGTTTCTCGTGTAACTAGACTGGAATTCACCCCTTTGTTAGCAGTTATTTCAACCTGTCTGTAAATCATATTTCTGTGAGGTATTGATTAACCCTTGTGGCTATTTGTTGACCTAGCTTTATTATTATAATGAGGTACTTTTAAGAGAGCACAAAAGGAACATTTCACAGAGGCATAAGCATTGATTCTTATCTTGACTGCTCTCATGTATGTTTAGCATTGCTTGTTTTGTGGTGTTTGGCAGCTGACACCATATTGTGGCTGTGTGACACCTTTAGTGAAAATGAATTGAATAGTTGTAACAAGAGCTCTGGAGTTGCTGCCACATCCAGTGGTTACTTAGAGCGGCAGAAATAACCTCACTTCTAATTGAATAGGAAAAGTACTTTCTAAGACCATGTGTTGGACTTGTTTCTTGCTTTCATTGTGAAGGACTGAAAGTTATTCTGACTGAAAAGCAAAGTGGGGGACACATTCTCAGGAGCTTGTTCCCCCTTCTGCTGTTCTTTCAGAGAGCGATGTCACTGTGTGGTCCTCTCCAGGGAAGTGCTGGTGTAGCTACATTACTGCTGTTGTCGGTCCTTGAGCTACCCAAGTAAAAACGAACTCGGATTTAGTACCTGGAAATGCTTCTTTGTCCATGTCGATATTGAGCAGGTGAATTTCAGGCTTAAGGTGAGGCATCTGCACTTCCGGCTGGGGTTCCAAGAATCATGGCTGCAAAGTGATGCTTTTTGTATGTTGGTGAATTAAAGTTATGTTATCCCTCATCCTTAGGGATGATGTGGAATCTCAGGTGTTCACGGAGCTCTTAATGCTTCCCGAGTAACTTTGAAAAGACTGGAAGCAGAGCTGAAAGGACGAACCTTTGCCTTTCAATTCTCAGCTTCAGACTGGCTTGGAGAATGGCCCTTGGCCTGTGTGCGAAACTGCGACCGCTCAGCGAATCGGTCTGTGTGCAAGGTCATGACCGGACTTCAGTCTGCAGAGGCTTAGATTTTCAACAGGCTGCATCTCTGCCTTGACTTTGTGTGAATGTCATCTCTAAGTGCTATTCTGAGAATGTCCTGCTCTGGAGTTTTGAAGATAATTGCGCCCTGGGGAAAGCAGAATCAGAGCCAGCCGTTTCGAATGGGCACTCCACAACCAACGTGCTGCTGGCAGTAGCCTCTCTTTTACAGTATTTCTCCTAGGCTGTTTTCAAGAACTATTAAATTGTATGGGGGCTTGTTAATATGTATTGTTTTGTAGCTAAGATGTAGGACTGGGACTTGGAAATCTGAGTTCAGGTCATAATTATATTGACCCGTCCCTTGGTATTGTGATTTCTTTATGGCAGAAATGATGATACATGTCTGTCCCTTGGGACAGTTGCAAGAACAGATTCATTATTGCCTGTGAGATTTCAATATAGTCACATAAATGATTTACTTAACGCGGGGGGTAGAGGAAAAAGGGAAATAATAGAAAAGCCAGAAGGCTGTCAGTGTGGTTAAATACTTCGGTTGTTAGGGCCAGTTTGGCCAGTTCTATTCCAAACCCGTTCCGAGGGAGTAGACGGTATTGATAAAACACATGGTAAGGTCTTAGGACTCCAAAAGTCAAGCATTTGCTTGGCTTCTCTGTGCAGATAATTCTGCTAGGTGAGCTGATGGTGGAGTGGAGGCTAACACCATGCACAGTTGGGGCTATCAGTGCTAAAATCAAAACAGATGGGTTCCTATAAATAGCAACTTACAATGCCAAAAGCACTTGTATTTTAGTGGGATTTTCACACCTTGAACATCTGCACAAGCACTGAAGTATTGTTGGTTAAGGAGTAGAGAAGCAAATCCTATTCCCTCTGTGCCATTGCTCTTTAAAAGCCAGTCATAAATATTTGAAAATACTTAATTAGAAGTCATTCCTCATAGATGCTACAAAGTGCGCGGTAGTTGGAGACCCTTGGGAGGTAACGGGAAGAAGTTCTGGCCAGGGTCTGTAGCAGAAGTCAAGCTGTGCTGCACTTGACTGAAATGGAAGGATGAGACAGATCTGGGCTGGGAGCCCAGGTACCAGTTGGTGCAAAACATGAGGAGCCTTTTAGTATGAGTCACTGTGTCAGGCTGTTGCACTTGGTGATGACTGATTGGCCTGTGGAAGTGCTTTGAGTGTGATGCAGGTGGCTAAACTGGATCGCTGCAGGTCGCAGTTCCCCTGTTCACAGTCCAGGCAGCTGCAGCGCAAGTCACCTCGTCTTTCCTCCCTCCCTCACATGCGCCTGCTCTTTTTGGGTTCATGTGCAGGGATCTTGCTTAAGCAGAACTCTGGACTGCTCTAACCAAGAAATGAGGCTTTCTGCTGCGCAAATGTCTGTCTTAAATAGACGTCAGGGAACTTTTAAACATGAAGGCCCCATAATTTCTTATATTGAGAAGGAGTGTAACAGGCCAGATGACCTCTCAGGGTCATATAGGGGGTTGGTGCTAGAGCGGAGCCTGAACCAGTATAGTTGTCCTTGAGTCCCAAGTCGTTGCCGTAGGAAGTGAGGCTTTGTGTTTGAACTGACGGGCAGATTCCAGGCTGATTCTCTGCTAGAGAATACAATAGTTCTTACTCCATTCATGTGCTGAAGCCATGGTCAGTATCTGTTACAGGACCAAAGTGCCAGAAGTTTTCCAGTATCCTGCAGTTCTCCTGCACGATGATAAATGATGGTGCTGCTGTAGAAGGCTGGCACAGCAAACCGCTGGACATGCCCCGGGAGTGAAGGTGGGGTGGGGAAAACGGGGAAGAGGCAGTTCTGTGGGCGAAAGTGTTTAGTGTGGTGGTGAAGATCAGATGTGGCGGAGGATAACCGGGGTATAAATATGTGACTGCATTAGCTGGTAGTTGCAGACAGAATCACTAGGACCGTGTGTTTAGATTTTTAAAAGTGCTATGAATAACGTAAGACAGGTAGTAGCAGCTCATTAGCTAAATGATGAAAAAGAGAGTGTTTCTTAATGCGTTTGTCACTTTGGCAGGAAGAGGTGACTGCCCTAACACTCACCGCACACCATTTCTTGCTGCAGTTTGTATAGAACCTGTAAGAAGGAGCCGGTGTGCGTGGTGGAAGGGCGGGAGGTGAACCTCGAGCTGGGGAGCGCTGTCCCAAGAGGTGACTTCAGTCAATGGCTTTGTGCAGAGGGAATGTGGCGCTTGTGTAGCTGAGCCTCTGCAGATCGTGTGGAGCTGCTGCTCAGCCGCTCTGCTAGGAGAGCTCTCGCGTGCGTTGAGGCTAGAAATCTTTGTTTGAAGAGGGTTTTGTTCCATGGTTGGGTGTGTCGTTTATATCGTAACTGTGGGCAGCGTGATCATACTCATTTTTGACAGGTTTATGAGGGAGCTGGCATACAAAAGTGCATATATGGAAAGGCAAAGCATTGTCAGTGGTGTTTATGAATAACAACCTAAAAAGGAGAACCCTGGGTTCGCTCTGGCTCTGGTGTTTTGAGGAGTGATTGGCATGAGCCTTCCGTAGCGAGGCACCGTAGGTCTGCCTCGGAACGCCGCAACACCATTTCTCTAGCTCAGCGGGGTGCAGGCGAGATCTGAGGCTTTCATGCATCACAGAAGGCTGAAGATCTTTTGTGTGGAACGGTGCCCTTCTATGCTGCACTGCATTACGGTGTTTATCTGCTCAGCAAGAAGATTTCTCCCCTCCTCTCTTTCTTATTCCCAGCATAATCACTATACCCCAGCCAAGCCTCACCTGTAAATGCAGCGGGTGGCTTTATTTTCATTCACCTCTCTGCACGGGAAGGGTGGCTAAAGGCTCTCTGTGTTGCGATCTCAGCTATAAAAAGCCTAAAGTTTTAATTCTGCATTAAAGATTCAACCTGAAGTGTTAATCACCTTCAGAAAGCCTATTTTTAGAGCTGCAGCCAGGATTCCAGTTGAGGAGGTGCAGTTTGTCATGTGGTCAGAAGGGTGAGAGGTTTTCTTCTCCCTCTCTGTGTCAGCATTTTGCCCCTGGGTTTGCTCTCTGCATTCTGCAGTTTAAACTGTCCTTAAGGAACTGTGTGTCTTGGGCTAAAGGCTCTCTGTGTTGCGATCTCAGCTATAAAAAGCCTAAAGTTTTAATTCTGCATTAAAGATTCAACCTGAAGTGTTAATCACCTTCAGAAAGCCTATTTTTAGAGCTGCAGCCAGGATTCCAGTTGAGGAGGTGCAGTTTGTCATGTGGTCAGAAGGGTGAGAGGTTTTCTTCTCCCTCTCTGTGTCAGCATTTTGCCCCTGGGTTTGCTCTCTGCATTCTGCAGTTTAAACTGTCCTTAAGGAACTGTGTGTCTTGATTTCATTCAGGTTTTCCTAAGCGTGGCTGTCCTCTGTCATTTGCTTTCGTGTTGTAGTGATCAGTCTCATCGTCAGAGATGTTTCGCTCTGCATGCAAGCTTGGCCCGATATTGCCAGGCAAGATGACAAGTCTGGATCTTCTTTAGGAAGGGCTGCTTCTTGTAGAGCTTTAAAAATACTTTTTTCATGGCTAGTGAAGTCTGTCAAGCAGCCGGTTGACATCAGCAGAGTGTATCCCTGCTGCTGTAGTGCTGACTGCTTGTCTAGTGCACAAGTATCTATCAAACCACCTTAGAAGCTGGGAGCTTCCAAAGGAAAAGTTGCTGTCGAGTGAGTTTAGAATCAGCCAAAGCAGTTAGTAGAACCTTACGAATAGCCTCCCTCGGTGTTAACTCATTGCGGATGTGGGTTTATGATTACTTGTGGCTTTACTAATTTAAACAGCTTCTTGGAAAACTGCTGCTTCACAAGTAGAATCAAGCTATGGAACCTCCATCCTTGGAGACAGTCAAAACTTGATTGGACATGACCCTGAGCCACCTAAACCTGCTCTGAGCAGGAGTTTGGATCTCTGGATTTCTCTTCCAACCTACATGATTCTATGAATCAAAACTATCGCCTGAATAATCTCTTACCTGCCTTTGAGATGAAGGAGTCACTGAAGATACGCTTAATGACTTTGCCTTCTCCCTAAGGATCTCCAAGCGAGTTGTAAAAAGGAATGATTGAAGCTTCTGTCCCCCTTCTCCTGTCAGTAAAGGACAGTAAGAAAGAATTAAGAAAGTGTTTAATTACGATCACAGTGACAAATGAGATTAATCTGGTGCTCAGGTATATTAGGATGCACTCTTTGTGGCGTGGAACACATTAATCTAGAATGAATCCGGAGGGGCCACACTGCTGTCTCAACCCTGCATTTCCCATGCATGTGGCCTTGGAGGACTGGGCCAGCAATTGGTTAATTGGACAAAGGAGAATTTCCTTGTTAACCTCATCTTTCTGAGTTGAACGAAGAAGCCATCTAGCTAATTCTGGGGATTAAGGCTCTCACGGGTGTGCATGATGCAACCAAAACGCAAGTGTATGCAACACTATCGAACCCAGTGTTTAATGCCCAGTTGCCTAAATGCTTATGAATCAGAGAGTCGTTAGAGGTTTGTGGGGTTCACTTGGAATTCGTAATCTGGAGTCAGCGTATATTCTGAGACAGCAAACAGCTTGGCAGAGGGATGAGAGCAAGGGTGAGCCTGAACAACCCTTGGTCTTTAGGCTAAAATCCTCTTTGGAGGAGAGCAGCAAGTCAGGATACTGGGAGGGTGACCAGTATCCTCTGGTGTGTGAACCTCTCCTAGAAACAGGTGAGGAGTGAGGGTGAACCAGGCTGGTTTTGTTCCTGTTTGTGCAGAGTAGGGTGGTAGCAAAGTCAGAGGATCCAGACACAATTCCAGGAAGTGAGAGGGAGGAGGGGCTGCTGCCAGCAGTGATTGTTTCATTTAGTAATTAGTTCTTACATCTCCTCTAAGTCAAATAAAGCAGAGGATGTGAGCTTCTGAGCTGTTCCCTCCTCCCCTTCCCCACACATCCACACCCTTTTTGGCACATACGCTAAGTGAAGACTATATTGATGTGAGATTCGACAGTGTGGAGCTTGCTGACGGTGTGGAGCAGGTGCTTGGGGATATTCAGGAGCGTGTTGTCTTTGTCGTGATCTGTCACTGGTGTTCTGCGTGACCCTGGGGGAGTTGTTCCCCTGTGGTGTTCTTTTACCTCCTTTTTACCTGGTAGATGCGTTTAAAGGATGAACTAAAGGCTGTACAGTGAAGAGGAAAATGTTACTCGTCTCTGAACATTGGAGAAGAATCCCTAGCTGACTTGTTGGTGTGCCTGCAGTCTTCCCTCCCTCCCTCCCCTTAGCAAAGGAGCATCGTGCGCAGCCTGAGCACAGCAGGGTGATACGGGGTAGACGGGGTTAGCTGGAAATGACTGGTGTGTTCAGTTCCCGTTTGGTGTTCATTGAGTGGTGGCTTTGTGGATAGGTGTTGATTTGCTCTCTTCTCTCTGACCCAGAGAGGCTCATAACCTACATTAAGCAGCAGATTGTGTGTGCCAGAGTAGAACATTGCCAGCAATTACAGAGGCACAGTGTTGCCAGGAGGGAGGATGTGACCTCGGAAACAAATACTCCCTCTTCTGAAGAAAAGCTTTAACTCTGTGCGAGGAGGGGATGTGTTTCTTGGTATCAGATGGTCTTCTTATCAGACAGTAAGTCTGTTAACAGTTGTGTCGGAGAGCACTGGTGTCCTATCTCCATGGTGGACCCCGTGCAATACCAGCAGACCTTTCTTCACCCCAGTAGGAGGTGTCTGGCAGATAAATGCATCAGCTCTTCCTTGCCATGCTAGCTTGGGTTGGGTCTAGGTCATGAACCCATTACTTAGGGCCTTCTCCACCCTGGTCTTAAGTTACTGTTCCTAATGGACCGTGTGAGTTCCAAAAGCAGACAACAGCATGGGGCTCCCTCTGCCCGTGCTGCTGAGTTCTTGCAGAGCAAAAGACATCGTCTTCAATACAAAGTTGTCCTCAGTCTGGAGCATATAGCTGCACCCATTCACATTCCTGTCTTGCCTTCACTCCGTTGCCTCTCCTTCCTGAGAACTGAAAGGAGCTGCCTCCTTACTACAAATAATGATTTGTAAAACAGTGATATTTGAAATTAGTGGCTGCTGCTGGCTTTGATGTTCTTGGCACTGTTGATTGCTACCCAGAGCAAGCTGGGAATTACAGTCTGTCATTCTCTTGCCTCATAGCTCAAGGCTATATTTAGTAGTTCAAGTTGCAACAGATCTGGAAGTTGTTCCCTTCAGCTGCAGCAGAAGGTGAACGCCGTGATAGCCTGCGTTGGTTTGTGAGTGGTGACTTCAGTGTGCTACGTTTCCATCACGAGGACGATTGAACCAATCTGGGCAGTATTGCTGGGGTAGCCTGGCTGCCACCGTATGCACCAGTTTTGGAAAGACGTCTAAGCTTTTCCTCTGGGGAGATCCTCACAATCAGTGTTTTTAGTGCTTGACTTTTACCTGAATCCTAGAGCTTGGTGCGAACTGCTGTGTGTGATTTTTGGGGTGCAGTAAGTGGCATTTCCTTGGAGGACAGGTCAAGATGCTGTCGTTTAAAACTTGCAGCCTTCAAGGTGAAGTTATTGCAGCATCTGTATTTGTGATTTTGCAGTTGGATCCTTGCCAAGTGGGTGTTCTCCCCAGGACTCCGTGAAACACCACAGATAATTTAGTCGGTCTGTTGGGCTGGAGGTGAAATTCTCTGGCTGCACAGAGTTTGCAGCTCTAGAATTACAGGTCTGAGAGCTTAATTGACTTGTCAAAGATCTTTCAAGCACTGAGTATCTGTTGATTTCAGCGGAGTTTACTCTTAGTTGTCTCTTTAGAGAGTAGGCAGAAATAACTAAAACCAATAATGAAATCATAGGATGTTTCTTGTTGCCGGAGGAGAAGAGAGGACAGATGCATTAGGCGTTCAGTGAATGTTTTTCTTTCCATTACTAGGAAGGGGGTGAAGGCTGCCTAGTACTGCACTGCTAGCCATTAACGATGCAATGAGATGTGGCGAGAGAGAGGGGGATGTTCATGCCTTCTTTAAAAAATGGGTTAAAATCTGCAGATATGGGTATTAGTGGTGGTGTTATTTATTCCTAATTTTCCCAAAGTAAAATGGAAATAAACTCTTTGTCCATCTCCTCTCCTCTCTTCTCCTTCCTAACCAGTTTTTCCTCCCTCATAATATGACACTGTTTCATGCATAGTCAGTTGCTTTGTGGTTATTGTGGTTTTTTTTACACAGCAACAAGAAAGACAAAAACATAAATAAAGGAAAATGTGGTTGTGGAACCACAAGTTTTTACTGAGTTTGACTATACTTCAGTTTGGCTTTTTGAAAGCTTAGAGGTTCTCGAAACCAAATGGTCCCCCTTCTCCTGTGTAGGGACTGTGTATGTGAGGCTGCCTGACAGGGAAAATGGACTGGCCTTGCATTCGAATGCTCGCCTTTCAGCCCTCTTTGAGCCCCTGCTTGTAGGGTTAGAAGAATCCACATGGATCTTGCTGCACGGAAGGCAGCAGTAGGGTTTGGAGAGATGTTTGCACAGGGCTTCACGTTTCAATAATTGCTGTGCAGGGCGAGTGGTACCGTGTTGGATTCTCTGCGCTGCCGGGCCTGGGGCTGCCCTGCTTCTGCCAGATGCTGGGTTTAGGGTTTGCTCCAATTTGCAGATTAAAAAAGAGGCTTGAAAGGCAACTTGTCCATAAGGTCTGCTTTCTAGGCGGGAGCGATCCGTGTCCAGTTGGGGAGTGAGGGGATGAGAAGAGACTCCTGTATAGTGGTGACTCCGTGGGTTTCTGTTTCAAGGAGGGGTGTAATTGTAGCCAGACCAAAGTGGTGTGATACGCAATGCGGATTGTTTCTGTCCTGTCTTGTGGATCAGCATCAACAAGAGGGAATGCAGCGTAGCAGCGATTCAGAACCACGTCACCTTACACTGGAACTGCCGGACTGTAGCTATGAAGCAGCTCAGCCTTCTACCAAATCCCACCGCCAGGATTTCAGAATTAGCAGAGTTCAGTGGATCTGATTTCAAATTCAGTACTAAAGCACATGTTGAAGCTGAAGCACCACTCAGGCTGGTTTCTGAGAGATGACCTTGTATAAATGAGGGAGTTGTGTTAAGGAAGCTGATGCAAATGCAGGATTTTCTTAATCTTTTTAATTAGTGTTTTAATCTTATGTTGTTTGTTCTTTTCCAGGGTGGTGAAGGAGGAGATCTCAGATGACAATGCAAAGCTACCTTGCTTCAACGGAAGAGTGGTGTCCTGGGTATGTCGGCTCATATGTCTGTGTGCATGTGTTGTTTAAAACAGTGGGCATGGTAGCAGGGTGTTGGTACCTGGATCCCGGTTTTTTGATGTGTCTTAAATCTCAAAGGACATGGAAGCCAAGGCTGAGTTTTTCATTCTGTCTGTACCCTCCTATGATTAAGTAATCTAGTTTAAACATTAGAATGAAGTCCACAAAGGTCTGAAGGGCTGAAAAGGTGCTTTAAGCATGAAACTTTTAATGTTAGTAATGTGCTGTGTCATCTTTTCTTTCCCACTGTCTCTCTTCCTTACTGAGGAATACTCACCTCCTGAGTATTACTGAGTCTGATGGAGGGCTCTGAAATAACCTCACAAAATAAGGCTAGTCTAAAATCATATACATGCTTACCTTTTGTAAAACCAGTGTGACTTTCAAAGCATATCCCACTAGTTTGGGTCCAGTTTATAGCTCTCTTCTCAGAGACCATTTTGCACATAATGCTGACAAGGGCTTCTGTTCACTCTGCTGAACAATCAGCTGAAGCATCTGTGTCTGACCTGCATCACAAATCGCAAATGACTTTTTCCATGCTAACACCATAAAATTGCAGGGCTTATCTGCCTCTATTTGCTCCTAATTACTGGAGGAGTTTTATGTAAATGTTACTGTAAGTTAATTGTTCACAGTTTCGAACCCTTTAATATCTTATTCACTGGAACTTAACAGATAATTGCACACATTTCTTTTAGGGCTGGCAAAGTTGGTCTTTACCTTTTGGAAGAGAATGTGGTTTGGCCAGGGCTGATCCTTAGCTGGTTTTTAACATGATGGGCCTGAGCTTTCTTTGTCTCCTGTGTTAGAAAATGTGCATCAGCTGGTAGCAGACAGCCTGGGATTCTTTCAGCAGACCATCTGTGATAATTGTTGTCCTCACTGTAAATTACTGCAATGTCTATGTGTATATTTCTTATTGAGATGACATATTTAACACGGGAGCATTACGCACACACGATAGAGCTTAGCTGTCTCTTCCCCCCCAGCTCCCCTCTTGACTGGTACAGTGGCTACTTTGAACTTTAAAAGCTGACTGACATTTAGAAATCTGAGATTTTCATTTTTTTAATAACATTTGAATCCTTCTATTTGTCATAGGTGGGAACTTTGATCTTGGTGTCATATGCAGGACTGATTTCCATAGGGGAAAATGTTCAAGGGAGGATCTGCAAGTCTTCCGTTGTCGCCTCCTTTTGCTGCCCTGGGAACTCAAAGTGCAGCTGGATCAGTATTGAATTAGAATCACCGCTCCTAATGAGCTGTTTAAACCGCCTCCCCAGCCCTCCCACCTTCTACTTATTTTTCTGCTTTGCATCTTAGATCTTGTCCTTTTGATTTTGGGATGGGTTTGGGTGGGTTTTGGCTTTTTTTAAGAGCTAAATAATTCGGGACAGAGGGCTGCTACATAGTTATGAGTTTTTCAGCCATATAGAGACTAGCATTGTGTGGCAGACTTCTACATCGAGGAGTTATTACTGTAAATGCATTTACACAAACACATCTTCTGCCAGAAGGCGCTGATCTGTGTGCTTGTGCTGCTAACACACACATAAAACACAGGACACAGGTTTTCTCAGGATAATTTGTTTTCAGCTCTTTGGGACTGCTTATCTGAGTGAATTATTACAGCATGTCTGTTCTCCCTGCACGGGCTGGGGACAGCCTCCCAGTGCAAACTGGGCGCATGGGAAGAACTGGCTTGTGGTTGCTGCCAGGTCGGAGGCAGCCGAGTGGCCTCTGCCAGCAGTTTGCCCGTCTTGGCTGTTATCTGTGTTTTTTAGGAAGGCTTTGCAACATCTGGGCACAAGCTCCTGGCTGGCTGCAGGGAATGTGCACTGATTCCCATTGGCTGCCAGTGATGTCATCGCCTTGCACGAGCCATTTCGCTTTTGTTTTGCCTTCCCTGTTATCCGGGTGCCCACAGATAATACTTGTCCTGTTTGTACATAAGCTTCTTAGACGCCGTGTTTGCAATTGCAATTGAAATTGTTGGGTAGAACCGTTTCGTCTTCTGCCATACGAGGCAGCACAGGAGCTTGGGGATTGTTAAATGATCTTCAGCAAAGTGCATTGTTGGTGTTCAGCGCAGAACTGAGGCAGCGAGGCAGTGAATGAAAGTCCACAGAAGCTGATTCTTATTTGTTATGTTTAAAATGAACTGATCTCAGGAGCTGTTTCTTCTCTTCGCAGTTTGTATATACGCTCATTCATCTGTTGATAGACTGAATTATCACACAGGAGAAAAGAGCGAGCTGTGCCTGACACCTGACCCGAAGTGTAGAGGTTATTAACACAGTCTTGTATCTTCTTCCATAATATTTAGAGCTTGTAAAGGAGGGAGGGGGGAATCACTGAAACTGTTGCTAAGCCTTCAGGTACCTGAATGAGTTGTTAGAGAAGGATCTGAGTCCTAGTACAGGAGAATGGAATTTCTCCATGGGGCAGCTGGGATCAATGTGAGATAGAGATGGGGAAGAAGCATCGTGAAAGATGGGGGCCCTCAGGAAAAAAATGGAAGCATGTGCCCACTGAGGAAGCTTCATACCTATGGTCTTCTCTTTGCTTGACCCCGTATTCTCCAACTGTCTGTGGTCCATGGTTGGAGCAAATCCCAAATAAATGTGCTGTAGTGCATTTGTAGTACAGTAAGGAGGAAGCCTAATCTAGCCGGCGTAGGCAAATTCTCGTTACTAAAATAAACATCAGGCTCCTGACAGGCTTTCGCAGGCCTTCTAGCAATGTGGAGTCCTGTTGCCTTTGACGGAATTCCTGGAGGAATAAAGGGCCTCATCAGTAAGTCCTTTTGTGCAGTTGGTCCTTCGGGAACAGCCTTCGTGTGGATAATGGGCCATGTCTCTGAAGCTTTGGCTTGGGATTTGAGATGTCTGTGACTTCATACGAAATAATTACTTTTGACTTGTAGCTGTTCTGAAGATGCTGTTAAAAATACAAATGGTTCTTCTGGGGTTTTTCTTTAGTTACTTTTATCAGTCCCTCACCTCTCCCTGAGCTGAGAGAAATACCAAGAGCTGCTGCTGCTCTCAGCAACAGTGAGAATTTAAATATTGTCGTTTTCATGCTGATAGACTGATAAATATTTAGCCAGCTTAGAATATGGGAGCTGAGCGTAACAATGTTTGCTCTTTCCCCTTCCCAGACTGGTTCTTGTTGTCTGGTGTCTTCAGCCATGAAAGTTTAACAGGCTTTTTCCTTGAGCTGGCTTAATGCCTGGGTGACTTTCTTAAGATGTCTGATGAGTGCTGTAAAAGGCAGGTCTTGCTGTAATTAAATGTGGTGTGGAGGAGAAAAAGGGAGACTGAGGTGTAGAGAGGTGAACAACTGATCCAAGGACTCACTGAAGACCACTAGTGATAATGGGGAGAGAATGAGGCTCTCCCAACATTAAACAGTCACTGGCTCTGACTGGAGAGCTTAAGTTTTGCTCATGTTCCAGCACCTGGCCATCACCCTACTCATGGCTCTTCCATCACTTGAATTTGCTTACAACACGCAGAGTGGTCTGGTGTGAAGTTTGTGAAGTTGGTGCCTGTCCTAGGGCTTCAGGCTGGAAGTCCAGTTGCTGCAGTGAGCAGAGTTGATGCAGACAGTGAACTGAACTCGCTTCTGCCAATGACTTCCGAGTGAACTGCTTCTCAGCAGCTGCCCAGCGATGCTGGTAACCTCCGCTAGGTACAGGAGTGAGTGTGATGGTGGGACCTCCGTTGAAAAAACAAACAGCATTCGGTGTGATGGAATGAGCCGAATCAACAGTTGCCATTAGTTCCACACTTTGTTCACTTCCTCCATGTACACCACGCAGACGACATCCCCGTTTCACACTGGAGCGCAGAGCTTCGGGGTGGAACCCAGCCGCTGTGGTGCAGCCACAGGCACCCTCCTGAACAGCACACAGTGCCAACACAGTAGGGGGAAAGAAATGGATTAAAGTGCTGCTGCCGGGCAGAACCGCAGGGGAAGCTTGATGAGGGAACGATCATTATCAGGTCTGGCTTCTGGGCAGGAAGCTGGAGTTCACGCTCCTGTTCTCATGGAAGCACAGAGAGGAGTCCATAACATGGCAGTTCAGTAGTGCTTTAGCTTCTCCATTCAAGTGATGTAATATTGGGGTGTTTTATTCCTACTACAGCTTGTCAAAGAGCAGGATACAGTTTATCTTAAAGCCGATGGGGTATTTGATGATTTAGTGAGAGTCACTCGTGGGAAGAAGTGAGGAACTCCTACTAGCAGGGCAAAGCAGGGAGCAGCAGTGCTGTATGCCCACACATGCAGCCAGGGCAGTGCCATTCCAAGCCAACAAGGGTACACCTCCACAGAATTCTTCCTCTTCTGCGGTCGCTGTCAAACCCTCATCAAATGGAAGGCATGTTGCGAGGAGCCTGGAAAGAGGCAGGGCTGCTAACTCACTGCAGAGCTCCAGCCGAGTCCAGTATTCCGTTGTGTTAGGTTCTGATCCTTGTGGCATCAGGAAGTCAGCCAGTCTTCATAATCATGCTGTATGGGCTGTCTTCTACTGCAGATTTTCTTCTCTAACCCAACAAATGTTTTTCTGAGGCTGTTTTGTGGTGTTTTTGTTAAGTTGATCTACAGCCATCCATTTATCTTCTAGTGTCTGGAACACAGAGATCTGTAAGGCTACAGTGAAAGCTTTGATGAAGAGCAAGTGCTCCACTTGTAACCAGGCGTAAATCTGGACAGACTGTGTCTTGTTTTAACAGCATAATTGCTTCAAGCTTTCTTGCTTAAATCTTTGAACTTGGGTCCTCTTGGAGGAGCTCCCGAGCCCTCGTTATCAGGACAGTAAGATCATGTTGGGCAGCCTATTTAAACTGTTATTTCTTTCTTTAGTATTATTCCTTGGGGTCAAGATGTCACCCCAAAGGCCGTGTCTGATTTGCAGAAGTGTACTTTGTGTGGAAGTGCCTGCGCCAGGCTGCAGTGAGCAGTGCGGCCAGCGCAGCGTGCAGCTTAACATGGGAAGGTGAACACGAGAAATCCTGCACTGGCCACTGCGGTGTCACGGCTATTGTGCTTAGCATTTACTACTTGAAATCTGAAAGACCTTTAGGAGGGTTAACAAGCTACTCAGAATCAGGAGATGTTGCTAGTATCTATTCTTGAGTTCACTGTGTCTGGTAGTGAACTGGTTCAGGTTTGAAGCGGTGTATTTGCTGAATGCAGCTGAAAGACCCGCGTGGGTAATCTCTGCAGCCGCCTTCTCTTTCTGATGGTGATGGCATAGTCTGAGGCTGTTTGTGACCCTGACCCCACTGAAGGGCAGTAAGAAACAGGCTTTATCCTCCAGGAAATCGCAGCCCAGGGGGATAGCCACGAAGGGCTTGCTTTGCTGCAGTGGACTTTGCTTCTGCTCAGCAGCGCTCCCCAGCCTCGATCAGTACGGTGGGTTTCCCTTCATGACGGGTTCTGCATTGCCAAGACTTCTTCCTGCAGGAGCAGGGGAATATTGAAGAAAAACGTCTGGAAATATGGAAAGGGTTTCTGTTGTTGGCTCATCTTTCTTTTCACATCAAGCTCATCTTTGAGACAGGTGTTGCCAGCAGCAGAACAGCTTAAAAGAGGAGCACTTTTTCCTGCTTTCACCTCGCTGGGGCCAGCTTGATACAATCCAGGATGTGAAGGGTGTACGGATCTGGCTTACACCCAGGGTCTCGCTTTTTTCTTTCTTCTTCTTTTTACCCCTCGTTTTGATTGTTAGTGAAAGCGCTTGCGCAGATTCCTCAGGGGATGAGCCAGGCTCAGAGACAGGATGAGCATCTCCGTAATGCCAGCATGCTTTCTAAACATCTGCCATTAACTTCCTTACCTGAAAGAAAGAAACCTTAATTACCAAGTTATTAGGAAAGCTCATGTTATTTTTCCCTTCAGTGTTTCCTCTGTTGCTCTTGCTTTGGTGATAAGAGTTTGAATAATGCAGCTGCCTCCATGTGGTGCCGGAGAACTTCTGTCTTCAGGCAGTTCCTTTTTGACAGTTGGTGTGTGTTTGTCTTCTCATATTTATGGTACATGCTCTTAGGAGTAATGTACATCCTGAACACCAGTCCCCTTCTATCCTGTTCCCCCTCCTTCTCCATCCCCTTCTGTAACAGCCAGCAGCTCTCTGATGATTAGAGTAGAATCAGTCCTTGATAAATTAACCAGGTGTAGTTGGAGTCTCTTAAATAGTTCTGAGACCTCGTTGCCTCTTAGTGAAAGGTGATAATCTATATTGTTAGTCAAGCATTTATTTAATTAAAAGACCTTATAATCATATTGTTTAAAGAGACTCAGTGAAGTGATTAGATGGCTCTGGGGACTGGTAATAGGATGTAAACCTTTTCACCTCTGGGTCACTAGTTCAAGTCAACTGGTCAGTGGTGCTGGTGTCAGTATGCTATTTTTGTACAGTCATTTAAAATACAAGCCAAGCCTTTCAGCTGGTGCAATTCTGTTTTCATTTTGGACAAAAGCTCTCATGTTGGTCACCTGCCTTCCTGGTTTGCATAGCAGAGGACTGAAATCTCCTCCGCTGTTACGCTTTTTAATAAAAAATAGCTCACTCTAGCAGGTGGAGTTGAAGGAGAACTGGAACTGCTAATTGGGAATCGCCACGTTCTGTTTGCCGAGATAAATGAGAAGGAATCTTGGATCAGTGCGTGTTGTTTTTCTAGAGCAGTGCTTTACCCAGCATATGGTTCTTCTACACAGGGATTTAAGTTGTATTTGAGCAAGTTAATTATTTTAATCTCAGTTGCGCAAAATCCGTAGTATCACGCCTTTCTGGGTTAGGAAACTGAGGCACAAATGCTGTTTTTCTTACAAAAGATTTCCTGAATCATTAGTGGAGAAGGGACCCCCTCTGCCTGGTTCCTGGGTGTACCCTTCAGCCAGGAGCTTTTTCCAGCACCAGTAAAATTAAAAAAAAAATTACTGTGGAAACCCAGTTTCACCTAAGAGTACAAAAGCATCCTTTAACACAAAGCTTTTTTTTTTTTTTCTCTTTTAGTACAGAAAAATAGATACTAACCTGGTGGAAAGTGGATAGAATCCGATCTTAGTAAGTGTGAGATCCTCTGTTGATCAGTGTATTACAATGAGCTGCAAACTGGGAGGGTGGGGATAGAGAGAGAGTCTCATTCTTCTTTCTCTTGTCTGTTTATCTGCTGATTGAAGATGTCACAGGGAAGGGAGATGGTCTTGCTATCTTGAGTTTATTGGGAGTAAGCTGGAGTATAGTAATCCCCTTGCGTGCCACGACCGTGCCTGTGATCCATTATCTAGGAGATCCCTATTAATGATTGAGGATGTTGATAGGAAATAGAAATCCTATGTGCCGGCGTTAGTTGTGATATGCAGAATGCCTGCCTCGTGCTGGGACTGGAGTAGATAATTCCTGAAGGCACCAGGCGGTGTGTCGGTGCTTGGTGTTGTGAAGAGAAGATTGGTTGTTGCAGCATATCTGTAATTACTGTTCTTGTGTGAGTACTGGATGCTCGGTGCTCTGCAGCCTTTCCTTCCACCCCAGGCTGCCAGGCACCTTCAGCTACCATGGATGTGACTGTCACTGTCAGAGGAGTGTCGAAGGTGATCGCTGCACCAGTGTCGATTCACTGAAGTTTTCAGGTCGTTATGAATTATAGGAGAGTGCACACTGCAGATACTGGTTTTCATGGCATGGCTGGAAAATCACTTAAGGGAACATTAAGAGACAAATTGGGCACAAGAGACACAAGTGTGATGAACATCGGAAATCTGCTCCTCCTCCTAAAGTATATGGCTGTTGAGACTTGGTGGATTTGGTTTTAATTCAGACTCTTAATAGAGATCGTGGCAATTCTTGAGATTTGGAGATTGGTCCAGACCAGATTGTGAATCTTCAGGAGTTTTGAAGGTCTCGGTATAAGAAGTCATATCACATTTGGGCTGTCATACTGTTGTTCCAGCTTTTGCTCTTTGTTTTTGGCATGGCAAAACCAGGCTGAGAGTGCAGCCTACAATGTGTGTGCATTTTGCTCGGAGCGGTGACAGCTTGTGAGCTGAGGCAGCTCAGAGAATGTTGTGATCCAAGTCACAAGACAAAGTCACTCCTTGCCTGCTGTGCTTGTCTGTCCTGGGACAAGAAAAATTTTGTAGCACTTGCAGGAATTTTGAGCATATTATAGCTGATGGTGTTTGACTGTTGAGATTGCATGTACCCTGATTTCATGAAGTTTGGGAGGAATCCATACGACTAGACACTGAGCGCTTCCTTTCCTCTAGTTTCCTTTAGATCTCGCAGAGCATTTGGCAAAGCACTGGCCAAACACCTTATGTCAGAGCAGAGGAACCTGTACAAGTGTGTGTAATTCTCATCTTTCTGTTGGCAGCTGGTCCTGGCTGAAAGCTCCCACTCTGACACGGGCTCCCAGTGCACCGAGAGCCATACGGACCTTCTGCCACCCATTGAGAGAACAGGCGGCATTGGAGACTCCCGGCCTCCGTCATTCCAGTAAGAGCAAGTTGTTGGTTTTTTTCAATATTGTTTTAAACCAAAAAAATGTGATTTCTTTCTGTTTCTTGCCCACGTTTCTCCCTAATGCTGCAAACCAACAATTTATTGTTATTGTTAGAAAAATAATATATGTATTAGAACTGAGGAATTAAAAGGGGGATGGAAAGAAAAATCCCCTCATTGTTAGAGTGAAATATATATCCTACATATCTCATTTTGGAATCTACTGCGGAAGAGTTAAGTGGCAAGGCAGTCCAAAATGCTCTTCGTAGTGTGCGGATGACAACTTCTTATTGCTGTGTTATGTGTAATTATGTAGTACTCAGAGCCAGCAAAATACCAATATCAAGAGCAAAAATTTCCATAAGGAGTAACATCTCCTCCATGTGCACGCAGGGGCGAGCAGCGTCTAGGGAGACTGGGAGTCATCCGAGTTAATGGTACCCGTGTTACTCCCTGTTAGGTGTGGAGAGCCAGCGTGTATCCTTAGGATACCTTCATTCCCAGGGAGACCCTCAGTTCTCACAAGGGGGGTTAAAGCAGGACCTGGTTCTAGCTGTGGTCTCAGCAGCCCTGCCTGACTCTGCGTGTCTTGCCAGGGCTCTACTGCCCTCCTGCGTTCAGGAGCTGCTTTCTCTTGGCTGGGAGAGGCCTCTGAGAGCAGCCACATGGCCTGCAAACATCACCAGTTCTTTGTCTTCCTCACCTATACTCACATGTAAAGGTTGCAAGATCAAACTTGAGTTAAAAAGTAATTACGTGGTAGGTTTGGGGCGTCTCTGTGTTTGTGGAACCACTCGCGGCTTGTAGCTGCGTGCTGTCAGGCAGTGGCACTGGAGCTGTGCTCTGCTGAAGCAGCTGCTGACTCCCACAGTATTCCAGAAGTCTTGTCTGTGTGTCCGTGCTGTCAGTCAGCACAGCGCTGTGAGTGACGTGGGAATCCTCACACGGGTGAAGTGACTTACGCAGGTCACGCTGAGCCAGGAGTAGCTTTGTGGCTTGTGTTCTC
>NW_010411225.1:42300-43843 GCF_000710305.1 Buceros rhinoceros silvestris | reverse complement strand
CGCGTTTCTCTCTCCGCCGCCCCTTTTGTTCTCGTTTTGAGCGGCAGGAGAGAATCTAGCTTGTGGGGAGGTCTTCTGGACTAAAACTTCTTCTCCCCTAATGCCTTTTTCTGGTTCTTCTCTTCATAATTGAATGTCTTAACATTTCACAGTTTTGGGGTTTTTTTCTGTTGTGTTTTATTTTTTAACCCAGAAAAAAAAAAAAAAAGAGCTAGTGACTTACCTTCCTGGTTCCTAAATCCCTGAGATACTTTCTTAATGCTATTCAAACCTCCAGATCTGTCATCACCTGTCTTCCTTCTTCAGTGCTGAGTGGGACCTTCTTTATACAAGAAGCTGCAACTGGTCTTGTATAGTTGGTGTTGTATAGTTCGTGTACAGTCAGAAATGTGGCTGGACAGCAAAGACTACAAGAAGTAGCTGAAGCAGACGGGTCAGCAGGCACCACCAACCAAAGGAACGAGCTTCTTATCGGAAGGGAAGTGGGAGTTGCAACGAGCTGCCTGACAGCAGTGATATTTCCTTCATCGTTGATTAAATCCAAAGAAAATTTACTTTTTTCCTCCCTGATGAGGGTTCTGAAGTTCATCCTGTATTTCATGCTCCACCGCTTCTAGTTAGTAGTTGCCAAATCCGCGCTCACCTGGAAGGGTGAGGCTGCCCCTGGCTTAGCGGTGGAGGTGCGTGAGAGAGTGGAGAGCAGCGATCTCCGAGCTGCCCTTCCTGCACAGCTCTTGGGTGTGGGCACCGCGAAGGGAACGGACCTGACCTGGCTCAGCAGTGAGAGCGGACTCCAGCCAGCTGCGCCGTGCCTCTTGCACCCTCTGTTAGGTGTGAACCACCTCTTGTAGGCGGGTTTAGTCTGGGAAGCGATTTCGTGGTGGACAGTGTCGGCAGTAGTCACCAGGTGGTGCTGCTGAGATGGGAGAGCCTGGCAGGGGGACCTCAGGAAACCGTCCCCCTCTCCCTGCTCAGTGGGACTGGACTGAAAACAGAAACACAGCCGTACCCGTGACAACACTTACACTCGCACTGGTATTTTGGAAGCTTCATTAGGGTTTAAAATGTGCAGTCAAATGTTTGCTTGAGTAACAACCTCGATTTCCTAATTTGCATGGTGGGCATGTCAGGACATCTCGTTAGTGCCAAGGCAGTGTGTGGGTGTGCGGAGGCTCTTCAGCAGCCCTCTCACACAGAAGTCTGCCGTGTGCCTGCACATGCACACCACTGCCGGGACCGCTTCCGCGGAGGCCCAGGGGACCAGTTCGTTAGATCGTTGGCAGCTTCCTAAGGGAAATCTTTCACAGCAGAGCATTAGCCCACGTCAGGTCATGCAGTGTTGTATTTTCAGGAGCTTTAGATCAGTTTCCACAGTTCAGTCCATTAAAATGAGCTTTGGCCTTCACCAGCTCTGCAAGATGCTTTTCCTATTTCCTTCCGTATGAGCGCTTCAGGGTAGCTTATTAAAAGTGAGAATAGCAGAGATACCTACGACAGATTGAGCCTGAGGGGGAAACTAAATCCGTAAGCTAGTTCTGTTCAG
>NW_010411225.1:38756-42195 GCF_000710305.1 Buceros rhinoceros silvestris | reverse complement strand
AGAAAGAAGGGCATCTCCAGCTTCCCCTTTGCTCCAGCCAACTCAGCTTTACCATGACTGATTTCTTTTCCTCATCAGAGATCTTGAAACACGTGGTCGTGGATAAGCGGTGTACCATGCTGCATGTGCTGGGTCACAGCCGCCGCTCCGGGTTAGCCACCTCGACTGGTCTGCTGGAACTGGAAGTGAAAGCCGGTCTCGGTTATGTGAACTGAGAAATGGCCCTTCCCCGGTGTGTGGGTGCTCAAGAGGGCAGAGCTGTCATTGCTCTTTCTTTAGATTGATACCAGAAAGTGGCCCTGAACCATGGGGACAAATTCTCTGCTGCCTCTTTTTGTTCTGGCTAATAGTAGGAGTGAGAAAGTGACTCTCAGCTCTCAGCAGAGCCCTCACAAAAGCAGAGTGGAAGAAATCTGGCCACTGAGATCCTCATCGAGATCTTTCTGCTTTTTGCCCAAAGCTCACTTGCTCATAATGGTCCTTCACGGGGATTTACTGGATTAATATTGTGCTGCCATATCTGTGGAGCTTTCAGCAGTTGAGAACATGAGGGAAGGACCTGGGGTCTATTTGTACAGTTTCACAGACATGCACTTAATTATTTTGAGCTTTGCTGGGACTTGCAAGACTTCAGCCAAGGTCAGCGCTCTCTGTCGAAAGTGGCCACAGTGAGCTGTCTCGTCACCCTTCAAGTGGTTTTGGGGTGAGCAGAGTGGGCTGGGGGAACTTGCGGCGTTCAGCAAGGCTGCAGCTAATCTGTGAAATAGTTTCCTGGCTTCTAAACCAACATGCTCACGACTGCAACTGTTCTTAACAAAATGAAAAAAGCGATGACTCCACTGATCCTTCCTATTTGTTCTCTAACAGCCCAAACGCTGCCAGCAGCCGGGACGGCCTGGACAATGAAACAGGAACAGAGTCAGTTATTAGCCACCGGCGAGACAGACACCGACGGAGAAACAGAGAAGGGCACGAGGATGGTGAGTCCCATTTCATTTCCCCCCTTTTTCATTTAGAAAGAATAATTTTTCTGATAATCTTTCAGAGCAACAACTGCTTTTGCATGAATACTGCAGGAAAGAAGCGTGGCTGCATTCTTGCGTGCTTTCAGGGACTATTATTATTTTAATGGAATAATTTGGTAATTGCTTTGAAGCTCTTTGAAGCTCAGCGTTTTCTGCGAGCCCTGGACAGCCTACAGTAAAGCGGCAGAGAGGTTCTTTTTGACGATAGACAGAACTTTCTGTAGGATTAGAAGATGATTAGCTTGGAGGGGAATAACAACACCCAGCACTGAGCTCCACACTGTCACGGCCAGGCTGCCTCCATTGTTCACGTTTGCTCGTTGAAAGGTAGAACATGTTATCTGTGTGATGTCTGCAGTGCAGACAGTTTGAGTCTTAGTATTTTAACATTGCAAGAGCTGAGCCAAAATCCTCTGAACTAATTTCAGTTCATTTCTCTAGGCTTGAATCAGTGGTAGTGTTTTGTGCTGGTATAACACACTGGATCTGAGGATCTTTTTTAATACATAAATACACCCAAAATACACATGTAAAGTACGGAACTTCAGCTCTTGCCTCTAGTCTGTACATCAAAGTAAGCTTGTTTTTTTTCATTTGTTGCCAGACCAGAATTTTCGGATTTAATTAAAAATTGGTGGGTGCCACCCATTGAGTTTAAAATGGTCCAGAATACGGAATACCTGCGACCAAGAGGTGTCATCACAGGCTTTATTCACAGCTCCACCCACAAAAGTATTTGCCTCCAGTTGGAAAACCAGCGGTCATATATACATATATATATATATAGAGAGAGAGAGAGGGAGAGAGAGGGAGGGTTAGGAGCAGGGGTCTTTCTGTTCATTTAACCCTTCCAACTCACACACCAACAGAGTCGTTCTTGATGACTTCTTTGTCTGGAGCACAGCTGGATGTAAAATAGGGGAACATGCGTAGGAAAAGGGGGAAGGACAGCAAGGTGGTGGCACCTGGTTCACAGCTATTGCAGGGATGGAAGCTGTGCGCTCGATTGTCATTATGAAATAGTGGTAAATCCTCCTTTCCCTGCAGAGAGAGGGAAAGACGGGAGAGTGTTTGATCCTGTTCTGTAGAGACTTGTTTCAATAATACCAAAATTACAGCTCTAGTAGTTCAGAGAGGCAGGACGAGGGACCTTCACTGGAGCGCTGCATTACTCATCGGTTTGTTCCATCGGTGGTATCGCGCAGAGTAGCCACAACATAGGTAGGGTACTGCCAGCTCACCGAGCTGTACAATAGCAGGTACCGTGTAGCGTTTGTAACTGTTTGAGCTTATTACTGGTGTAAAGTGAATGACAAAGAATGACCCACCCTGACGATGAGCCTATCCCTGGGTACTCTGTGAAGGGGAAGAAGTACTCGTTCCACAAGAAAAGCTGAATGGTGTATTACAGCCTTCAGTTCAAACGAGGTGAAGTGAGAAAAGGTGCTGACAAGCCGTTTGGGAACTGCATAGATGCAGCCACATGGAGCTGAAACCTGTACAGGTTAAGCAAGCTCGCTCCAGTGATCTCCGATCACTGGGGAACTGAGAGGCTCAACAGAGTGAGGTTCTCGGTCTGACTTGGGAAAACCCCAGGGCAGGAAAGAAGGGAATTTCTTTTGGAAATGCAGGAAAATGAAAATATCCTGAAGTAAATAGAACTCACAGAGTTCTGACTGTGAGCTGTGCAGAAGAATCTCTCTCCTGCCAGCCTGGTGTTTAGGACCCAGTGCTGTTTTCAGAGTTCAAGTTTAAGCATTTTTGTGTCTGTGCATGAGGACAGTGTATGAATTAAAAAATGTTAATTGCCGACTCATTTCCTCTTTGTTTTGCAGTGACAGCTCTTCAGAATGCTCTCAGGGCAAAGCATTACGTGGAGAGCTCAGAACAGGCAGATGCTTTGCCCCGAAAAGCTTCTAGTGGAGATAACTGAGAGAAAAGCTGGTGGGGAAGACAGGCTTGGGAAAAGGGTGTTCTTCTCTCTAGCTGCTGTTCATATTAGAAGGCAAAAAAGTATTAGAACTCCTTAAAGAGTTAAAACAGTTTCTTTGTAATTTTTGTCCCAGTCTCCGTTAATTTGCACTGGAGAACTTTGTCAGATAGTGCAGTCTAACAGCCTGAACTGCGCCAGGTTTCTCACTGAGGTGTTCGGTTTGATTTGAAGAGGGAGGTGATAGTGAACTAACCAGATTCTCGGATGGCTGATAACAAGAAGCATGATGTCATGGGCAGGGTGTTCTCAAACGGTGGCCTGTGCACTGTCCTGTAGGGTTACGCATCACAGAAAAACTGTTTCTGCTGAGTTGCTAATGGGCCATTATGGACGTAGGTACAGAGGCCAGAATAAATCCTGATGGCATACTGCAGCCGGAAGACAGGGGGCACGCCTGGCAATCACACCCATTTCCACTCTT
>NW_010411225.1:23084-38666 GCF_000710305.1 Buceros rhinoceros silvestris | reverse complement strand
TCCACTGAAAATGCAGCAGGATTTTGCAGCAGAGAGGCTGTGATTCGCTGGACCAGAGATTTGCTCCGATGCCCAACACATGCTGGGGCTGATGACACCAGGGAACAGAATTGACTCAGCTGGACAAATTCTGCCTAACCTGAGCTTTCCTTTTAGAGGGAGAGTGAGAGGAAGACTGCCCAGAGGGGCAGTTAGGAATGCATCCCTGATTTCCTTCCTTGCCGTCACTGTCCAGACACACAACATCAGCAGAGCTGCTCCGCAAGCACCTCTTGGCTTTGTTGTTGGCCCTTTCATCACTGAAGCAGTTGCTTCACTTTAAGGAAGTATGTATAAATCCAAGCGATTTGGGTCAACCTCAGTTATGTAGTTAAAGTATGTGCTCAAATTCTGTGTTGAACTGAGCGTCTAAGAGGTGCTGGGGGAAGCTGCTTTCTGGCCCTTGCTTCTGGACCGGTTTTACCTGAAGTCTGAGGAAAGCTTTATGCTTAGGTCACTCCTCTGCCGGAGCTTTGGTTATTTGTGCACCAACCTGCTCCCTGTAGCAAGAGCACTTGGTTGTAGGGTCTTCAGCTTTCCACCTTGCTGTGATCCTTTTCAGCAATTTTTAGTAGACCATTCTGTGCTGGTGGGAACCAGAATGCTCTATGATGCAGGGTATGCACAGCACACACTAGTTCTCATCCACAGATGATCTGCAAAGCTGGGGAAACAAGCAGAGATGTAATTTTTTTCCCAGGAAATTTCCTAAGTTTCAGTTTGCTGTATTATTCTCATGCTTCAGGCATGAGGTTCCACACCAGGAGTACAAGCGGAAAGAGGTGTTGCTCTGATACTGCTGTGGTATTTTCAGTGAAGGTAACGAAGTGGACTAGCTGAGAAAGGGGAGCCCTGTGAGGTGACCTTCTCTCCGTGTGTGCATACGGACCGATGTAAAGATACAATGTTGATTGTATTGTGGAGGCTACGTATGCAGAGAAATGCTTCTTTTTTGTTTGCGAGGCTTTGTATCGAAAGAGGCTTTGGTATGAATTGGGGAATACGTCTTTTCCTGATCACCTGTCACATTAATTAGTAGCAAATCTGTCCCTGGCATCAGCTTCATAAAAAATTAGTCTGAAAGAGTTGAGCTGTCGGTATGTCAGAGCTCTACTTTCTCTCTTAAAGCAACCAAAGGCCTTTTTGCTTTGGAAAGTTGACAAAGTTCTATTAAGTAAAAGCAGAGCGAGGATCTTAATTAGAAACGTGGGAGGTCTGCCTGGCACATGTTCTGGGACCCCTCGCTGTCTAGAACAAAGGTCCCATGACAGCTTCCCAAGGAGGGCTGGGGAAGGGGGCTGGGGAAGCTCTAATTAGGGAGGTAATTAAGGGACACGTTTTCTTTGGCATTGGAGAATGTTTTATAGCTACTGCTGGGTTTCTGACAAGTCTGCAGATGTCAAGTGTTGACACTAGTGTCTCAACACTGAGTTTGCTGTGGGGTGAGCTTAACTACTGTGTGGGCAGCAGAAAAACTCTGGATAATGACCTGTGCTCTGAGAGGCTCTTGATGTGGGCACACTTGTAGATCCCCAAACGTTTGGGAAGAGTTGCTGCTGCAGATTTCCAGTCATTGCTGCAGAATACATATTCCTTGATGAGGAATGAACAAAAAGGGCTGGGACTACGAAACAATTACAACAGGAACTTTCACAGCGATGGCTGAAAATGCAGTTCTCAGCAGCTGTGGCTTTTTGAAGTCTGCCACATGTGAACACCTGGCTGGAGACCCCCTGGTTTTGAGGTGCCCAGATGGCCGTGCACAGGGTACTGGCAGTGTAGGACTGTGTGCCTGTGGGAGCCGGGACTTTGCTACTGGTTGTAATCTGTCCAATGGCCAGGCGTAGAAGCCTTTCCCTGGTGGCACCGCAGAGCGATTAGAGGAGCTCTTGAAGGGTTCCAGAGAACTTCAGACACAATCAGGGTATGGGGATGTAGCAGGCAGAGCGGACGGTGTGATACTCAGCATTCTTCCCTACTTACATAGCACAGACTCTAATCGTCTCGTGGACAGTGACCTGTGCAGATGGGGCTGCAAGTCTTCACTGAAAAAGCAGTGACATATTTCCTGGTAATAACTGGTGAAGACTTTCTGCGTTGGTGAGGATCGGAAGCTCTGTTGTTTTCTCTCGAACCTGGGAGCTTGCTGTGACTCCTTCCTGAGACACTCTCACCTTTGTTCTCGGTAGTGCCACAGAACACTCCTCACGGCTTCCTGGAGCAGATGCTGCTCTACCCTTCTCCGCTTTCAAGGCTTATTTGATTTAACACTTTGATGTGCTTTTGTCCCTCAGGCAGGACCTACTCTGCTGTTGATAAAAGTCAAGGAGGACATCTTTCAACCTCCTAGGCTGTGCTTTATCCTAATCTCTGTGGCACATCAAAAGGCTTTTGGCAGACAGACTCAGTGAACTCTGTCACCCTCTAATGAAGAAACAGGAGCAGGGGGTCAGCAGGGCAGCAAGTCCTGGTTATTATGGGACAGGCATTGAACCAGAGCAGAGAATGAGTCTTGTTTAGACTAGGGACTTGGGTACCGGGGAGTATTTAATGAATAAAACCTTTATAATCGTGGGTTGTGAAAGTACTCACTCAATTATAAAAACAGTTCCTGACGCCCACCCCCCAAACAGTGTTGGCTAAATTAGAAAAACTTAGAAAAGTGAATTTTAATGGAGTAGAGATACTATAAAACTTTATGGGTTTAAATGCACTCCCTAATGACGCAGGTGGCTCTCGCTTTCTGAGACCGCATTACTGCAATAGTTAGCAAGAGCTGTCAGGTAGCTTTCCAAGTGTTCAGGTAGTTTTCCAGTTGCACAGCATCATGTGTAATTCCTCCTGCAGACATTCCTCTTCATTAAGGTTTTCTATTCTGTGATTGACGAGACACTTTGGACCTGGGGAGCTGTGAGTTTGGAGAGGGTGTTTTAAAGCATCCGTCTGTCTGTGAAGCCGGTTATGTTTATTTCTTGACCAGGTGCCTTATCAAGCCGAGCCCATGTCATTTCAGGGAAAGGAACATTCTTGGCAAAAGAGAGCACCAGCAGAATGTCGTGCTGCCCCCAGTGCCACTTCTTCCTCGCTCTTCCTCTTTGCCTGGTAATACTCCATCTGTTTTGTTTTTACAGTCCCTCGGATCAATGGCCATCCGAAACTGGACAGACACCGTGAGCACCCTCCTGGTTACGACAGCTCTTCTACCATGATGAGCAGTGAGTTGGAATCCAGCAGCTTCATCGACTCTGACGATGATGACAACACAAGCAGGTAGGGCATTGGCGTAGTGACTGGGCTGTTAATGCCGTTCGCATGTTTCCCAGCCTCCTGACCGTACTGGGCTTCCTGAAACATGCTGACTGGCCAGTTGGATGATTTATAACTTCTCTCTCTTTTTTTAAAAAAATCTTTCCTTTCTTTTTCTGCTGCTTATGATTTGAGCACTGATATAGAGAAACAAGATCAGTTACTGGGGTCACTTCTGCACTGGCTATAGCCACTGTGCCAGTTAAGAGAAAAATCCTGGTCTTTCCAAGGATAATCACTGTATAAGATCTCCGACCACTGTCTGTAGAGCTGTTGTTCATCCAAGCGGGCTCTGAAAACCCATTACAGATTTCTATGTTGTCGGAGAACTGCCAGATTACAGATCTCCAGTGGGTCGTAGAGATCTGTAGCTAAAACAAGGAAGGTGCAACGTGGTATTCTTAAATTCCAGGTAGAGTGGAAACAGCAAAAGAACATCTAGTCCTGGAGATGCTTTACAAGCAGATCATTAGCTTATTGAACGCAGTGGATCTAGTTGGTCTTGCAGTTAGTCATAGCTTAAAAACCTGTTGAAGAACAGCAGTTCCCGCAAACGTTAAGCAGTTCCTTCCTGTTAAAGGCTGGGTGTTTGTGAAGGGTTGAAGGGGTAACTACAGGAACATGGAAGATTTGGTCCTGAATTAGTTTCAAGAACTTACTTGCAGTTACAGTGAAGTTGCCAACACCTGAAGATACAAAAAAATCAGCCTCTGCTTTGTACTTCACCTGGATGCTGCTGTGCATAAAGGGTTGGCAAGATCAGCAGTTAGCCTTGAACATACTCTAAGCCTTCCTAAAGCCTTTAGGGCTTCTAACTCTCCTTCTCTCCCTAAAAAATCAAGCCCACAAAAACAACAACAACCCTGCAGCTGACTTTGTTTCTTGTAAATAAATTAATCATTTCTATGGCAGCAAGATATGCAGTAGGGCAGGATTGGCACGGTCAGGGTGGCCACTGAAGCACATTATACCAGACCCAGCTAAATCTTTCTCTATTAATAAAGTAAAGCTTCCTGCGTCTGACCTGAGAAGAAAGAGACTCTTCGAAGCTGCTGTGCAGGCCTTTTCCTTTCTAGGCTGGGCAGAAGCTTTTGGCACACAGAATAGCTGCCAGGCCAGCTAGGCAGGACGAGCCGCTCGGTGGAATGCTCCAAGGTATGCTGTTGTGTACAAGGATGATGCTCTCAAGCAGATGAGAGATTGTGCTGGCAGGGAGAAGTTTTCCGTAGAGGCAAATGCAGCCAAACAGAAAAGCGAGCATGCTCCAGATCTGCTGGAGACAGCGGCCTGGGGAAAAAGAGGTTTGAAGGGGGTAAGTCCGTTTAATAACAGCTGATGAACTCTGGTGTCAGAACCCGCGTTGTAAAGAGGATTGTACATGGAGGAGGTTTCTGAGAGGAGAAGTTGAATGTAAAGGATGTTACTGTCTTGGAAGCGAGGAGGTTGTGAGGATGAGGATGCTTTTCTAACACTGTGTGTTTGGCACTGGTTTGCTTTATTTTTCACCTGGAGCGGTGCAGCGGAGTTGGTTTGTTTCCAGTCCAGGAAAATTCCTGCTGCATTTAGTTAGAGAGAAAGAATGATGTTTTGTTTCAGTGAATTAATTTGTTCACAGATCTTACAGGACATAGAGACCCCTTCAAGTGAGAGTGCAATAATTGATTGCCTTTGTTTTGCAAGTGTGATATAACTGGACGTTGGTGTTACGCGCAGGCGGTAGGTGGTATTTTGAGTGGAGATGGATGCAGGGAGCTCATGGTGAACTCTACAGCAAGAGTCTTACTTTTGTCTTCTGTGAAGCAATTAAAGGTCTAGCAGGTCTGACATCTGAAGCTGTAGGTTTATTGTCAGCAGCTTGCAATTACTGTTCTCAGTTCAGTGTAACTAAATTCACTGCAAAAAAAATCTGTTTGTTTCTCAGTTAAAAAATTAACATTTGGTTCTTTTTAAACTATATAGATAAATTTTCATTAACAAATTGGTACCTTTTTTCCTTCCTTCAGGAATGTAGATTGGACAAATTATTATTCTTTTTAGGAGTCTCCTCTGTGGGATTTATTAGCCTTTCTGTTAGACGTGCAGCCGAGGATTTGGCCAGTAGCTAGAGCAGTAAATTGGTAGTTATCATTCCAGAGTTGTTCTTCATCTTTGTACTTTACTTTTCCCCAAAGCTTAAATATGTCACCTTGTTTTGCTCATTCAATTGTAATAGTAATTTCTACTCATTTCTGGTGATACTTCAGAGATCAAAAATGACTCCTCATTAGAATCGGCTCGAGCTGCCATTTCGCATCCAGCTGCTCCTGGACTGTGAGCTATGCAGAGTTTATGGGGGGTTCAGCAAGGCTGCATTCAGGTATGGATTTAAAAGAAATTCCAAAAGAGCTGGTGAAGTGTACGGTAGCTCCATGAAAATAGATACAGGCTTGGCTCCTTCTCAAGAAGTTGTGGAGACTGTGAAACCCGGTGTTTACAAATATGCTTTCAGATGGTGTGGGAGTCTTGCCCAAACAAGCTGGCTGCCTTCTCCTTACACACAGGCTTAAGACAACTTCAGTCATTGTCCAGCTTCCCCCAAGAACGGGTGAGAGAAAGGAGTTGAGCGAACTCCCCATTTATGGTTTCTCCAGTGTAATAAGTAACGTTTTCTAATGGTTACCTGTATAGAAGCCAATGTATAAGCACACAAAAATGTTTTTGCAGTGCCTTCTGATCATCAATTTTGTGCTACTACTGTGAGAGGGTGTTTTAGCTCAAGTAATTACTTCTCTGAAACACTGTCTGTCCTCTTGAGCTAACCCTGAACTGTGGCCTTTCTAAGGAACTGATTTCCGTTCTTCAGTCTAATGCTGAGCAGAGTGAAAAAAGCACTGCAGAAAGAACTACACTTCTCACATATTATCATCTGGTAACAGAAGGTCAGAGATTTGCCAGTGAACTCTGGGTTTGCTGGTTTAATTGAAAAGAAAAATCCAAAATGTTCTCTGCTTACAGAAGAGTCTAGACTTTGGGTCATGTATAGAAATGGAATGAATTTTCTGGAGTAGTCTCACCCCCATATGGGCACATGAGCTAATTGTTCACATCTTCATCACCTCAGCTCTGCTCTCTCTGCCTTTCTGCAGCATACTTACACTTCTTTTTTTTTTCCAGTCCGTCTTTTGAACTCATCCCCGATATACCTCTCTAAAGCTAGTAGAGAAAGTATTTTAATGCCCTGTCCTTGATGGTGGATTACAAGATCCCTTCTATGGACTCCGAGTTGGAGAGCAGTTTTGTTTTCTAGCTATACTCCGTGCTGGTAAAAGGTATTTTTCTCCAGCCCAATTTTAGAAAATCAGACTAAAAGCTAGAGATAATGGTTCTTTGTTATTTCTGAGCAACAGCGCGTTGATGCACACTAGGGCAGGAGCAAGAGATTGGCATAGCCAGTCAGCGTTGGCAGGCAGCAGATCTTTTGTGCTCTCTGTGATAGGAGAAATATTAACAGAGGAAGTGTACCAACACACACTGGAAGGTCTTTTTAAGTTGCTTACTTCTTAGAATGTAGAGTGCCTGAAGTAGCACCAGATTACTGCCAGGACTCCTTGAGACAAGGAAATTCAGTGAACTGTCTGCCGAAACTCTGCTGTTCCTGCCCCTCGTTCCCATAACGTGCTGCCCAGATGAAACGCTGTTGTCTGGGAAGTGGAGCTTTGCTGCTGGGTGAATTCCCCTCGCGGTCTCCTGCTGCAGGCAGGTGTGGCTTTCTGTGTTGCTCTCCATCTTCTTTCTCTGCTATATGAACATTGGAATCTTAAAATTGCTTTTTACAGTAGGCAGCGTTAGCCAGAGGCGTCACCCCTTTCAGGGACCTAGTCATGGGAAACTGAATAAATGAAATGGTGAATGAGTTTAATGAAAGCTCTTGATCCACAGTAACCATAGAGGATGCCATTCTGAAACGGCTGGTGACAGGAAGTGTCGCATACTCCTAGAGTGATGCACACTGGGATAAAGCCAAAAATTGGCATGGCAGTAGGTGGAATACGTGTGTAAACAGTGAAAATCAATGGCCCGGGTGCTGTGAATGACTTTGAGGTGTGATTATAGTAGCCAAAAGACAGACAACATTTTGAGGTTTTGTCCTTTCTGTGTGGACTAGGTCAGCTATCTCCACATCCAGTGGAAAGTTTTGCCTGGTCATGCGAAAGGGCCTCCGAAGGTATCTTGTTGTTTGACCGGAGTTTATGCAGAAAAGCTCCCCCAGACTTTTGCCCCTTTCCTTCTTGCTGTCCTTCTCAAAGAGCAGGCAGGGTCCCTGTGATGTGAGTGAGCTGCCGTGCCTTTCTCCACGTCCTCCTGAACTGCTGTGTGCTGGAAGGTCTTAGCTGAAGCACTAATGAGACCTTCTGAGAGAGAGGAGGAGGAGCATGAAATCAGAGAGGAAGTAGGAAGAGGGACGCTATTGGTGTCCCTAAGAGGAGGTTTCTGTGTCAGTCTTTGCCGGTACTATCAGGAAGAGTGGTGAGTGTTGAACCAGTACACTTTTCGGGGAGGCCTGTATCTGAGAGACCTCTCTATTTTTCCTGTTGAAAAGGTAAAGCCTCAGAAAACCAGGTGCTGCGAGCTGTTTCCACAGATGGAGAATTATCAAATCTTTCATCTCTTCTGAAAATACCACCTCTTGGCTCTTGAAATTAATTTGCATTGCTGGGAGGGGAAAAAAGGAGTGTGTGAGGTTAACATGCCTGGAATAGTTTTGTCAACTCAAAGAGAATGTCAAGAGTTTCACGCCCTCTGAGCAATTCCATCATCTGTAAGGTTCCACTCAGGATGCTCGACGAAGGCGCACCTGCTGTGTGCGAGACGGGTCTCCCAGGGTGGTGGGTTGCCGTCCCACCACAGCAAGCTCCTTCTTGAAGTTGCTGGTGTCAGGTTTTGCTTGTGGTACTCAGCGTTGCTGCATGGGTAGAACCCTGAAGACAGGGACGTGGAGCCTGGGGAAAAAACCTGGCACTGTTTACTCTGTGACAGTACCAGTTCAACTTGTGTTGTATAGGGTTGGATTTTTTTAAACCTTGTTTAACGATCAAGCACTACTTTGTCTTTTTTTTTTTTTTTTTTTTTTTTTTTTTTTTTTTTTTTTTTTTTTTTTTTGCCATTCTTAACAAAATAAATAGAGGAGAGATATCTCTCTGGTATCTCTGAAATCTAGGCTTTGTTCCACGCTTCTGAAATGAATTTGGACAAATCCAAAGCCTTTCTGTGTCTCATCCATAAAGTGAGAATGGTTAGTGGTCTCGGCTCTTAGGGAGGGCTTAGGGAATTACATGTGGAATGTGGTACATTTTGGTTCTACAAGTTTGAAGAGCCTGAAAAAAACCACAACAAAATAAACCTAACAGAATATGTAAAGGTAAATTCTATTCACTATTTATTCCTCTGTCTCCATAGCTATTTCCAGTTGCTACTTTATTTCATTAAATTCAAGCCCCAGTGTTAAGTTCCTATTAACAGGGCAGGTAGCAGCAGAAGAAAATAACATCACCCTGACAAGGCTAAAAAAAGTTGTGTGGAGAGATTCTCCAGGTTGTCTGTTGCCCTCTCAGAGCAGAGATTAAGCTAATTGTTCAGAGGACTTACATTATGCATTTTTCTGTGACGGGCCTGGAGCCAGAACCACGTTTAAAGCAGTGGCAGATGCTACCTCTGACCTCTGGGTGCTCAGATCGGGGTGGTATATGCCTGTCGAGATGTGAGTGGCACTCTCAAAGCAAACCAGTAGGTTACAGTCTATGATCCGTGCTGTGGTTTAGCTGGTGCCTTCTCTGTGCTGCTGGGCAGAGGGTCGCCCTGAGCAGCCGTTCAGCCCCACACAGAGCAGGACACTGTGCATGAGCTGACCGTGTCTGTATGATTTACTCTCTCCTGCATTTGTAGGAATTGGTCTTTTTGTGGCAGGGTGTGGAGAAATGCAAATGGCTCAGCCTTACAGAGTTGACATTTGCTCTCAATTTCCCTCAGGTTGAGTAGCTCCACTGAGCAAAGTACTTCATCCCGCCTCATACGGAAGCATAAACGCAGGAGGAGGAAACAAAGGATGCGACAGATTGACAGGGTAAGGTTGACACCATAATTTTCCAAGGCGGTGAACTGTGATTTTTCAGGAGTAGCATGTGAGTTAGGAAGGGACCCAGAACAGGTCTGTGGCCCGTTGAATTCATGGGAAAGGCTCCCTTCGGCTCCAGTCTACCCTGGACTGCACCCCTAACGCTTGAAGTTCTGCAGCACTAGAATCAAGGTCCTTTTTCTCCTCTCCCTTTCTCCTGTTACTGTTAAGTGATCACATTTCTTACTGTCTCTTTCAAGACCAGCCTCTGCAGGAGAACCTCCATTATGCTGCGGGCTGCCGTGGGCATGGGGTGGCTGTGGCGTTGGACATCTGGTGTATTAATTGCTGATGCTTGCATTCTCCTGCAAGGAAGAAATCACAAATCTTCCCTCTTGCCCTTTTCTGTGCTAGTCCTCTAGTAGCAGGATGAGGACCGTTCAAATGACATACTTGAAGGAACTGCTTCGTTCTCCTATACACACCAGTCTTCCCAGTTTTAAAAATGAGTACTCGTCCTTTTCATCACAAGTAATACTTTAGGAGATATTTGATAAGTGTATTTGTGTTTCATTTTGGAGGGGGGAGTGTCTGTCTCCTCGCTTCCTGAAGGATCATGTTCATTCCTCTTGTTAGGGAGGGGCAGTGGATGTGATAATTCATCCTCCACTGGGCATTTCAGTATTTAAATGTCTGCCTGGCGGTCGTGTAATCAGCAAGCAGAAACGATTCAATGTGAAGTTCAGCTGAGAAACCTCAACAGAGGAATTTTCTCTGTGTGTTTTATGACCAAACTTTTCGATGAAGTGCAGAGTGTGTTCAGGTTTTTTTTGCTTAGAGTTTCTAAATGAATAATTTTGAGGAGGCCACAATGGTTTCTGAGTGCCTTCCAAATGGAAACCTGTTAATCAATTCCCGATGAATTAATCCTTGATAGTTATTTTTATTGTCTTATTCTGAGCCATTTAGAACCTTGAGAATTTTCTGTTGTATTTTGCAGTCGTCTTCGTTCAGCAGCATCACTGATTCTACCATGTCCCTAAATATCATCACTGTCACACTCAACATGGGTAAGAGGATAAGCAATGTTTTTATGATGCATTTGAAGTGATGCAGATGTATTTTCTGATGGTGTGGTGGCCTTTGGAGGCAGCAGAAAGTTCCTTGATTTGAAAGATGCCAGTTGGACTACAGGCCGTGGCAGCTGAGAGCTGCCTTTGCTGGCTGTGCCTGGATTCCTCGTCCAGTGCTGGGCAGTTCTGAGCCGTTGGCAGAAGCAGATCCGTGTTCTGCCCGAGAAGCCGAGGGAAGGAGCTGGAACTCCAGGATATGGAGTTCTACTCTTGTTTCTAGGGATGGTAAGAGGTCAGACATTGTTAGGAGTGTGAGTAGGAGGGTGCTGGAGGTTTGCATTTCTGCTGCTCATGCATTCCGCTCTTTAGCCAGATAGAAGCGTGCAGGACTGCCAGTTCAGCTCCTTTCAGGAGCACCAGATGCGTGTGGAAAAAACACTGGCTAATGCTGATTGGGTGCCTAATTTCCAGATGCAGATATGGCTTTTCAATGTCGTTTCTCTTGCTGATTTTTTAAATGTAACTTTTCAGTGTCCCGTATGAAAAAACAATGTCTTTAGCAGCGTTTCCCTGCACGTGCCAAGCAGACGTGCGCCCGTAGGGTAACCTGAGATAATTGTAAGTCAACCATGGCCCAGCCGACGTGTCGAGAGAGCTGATTTTGCAAGACTGATGTAGCCTGGTGTTAGCTCTTTGCTGTCATTCCAATCACTTTGTTTGCTTTTTTCCCTCCCCACCCTCCACTTTCTGTCTGTATAGAAAAGTATAACTTCCTGGGAATCAGCATTGTAGGACAGAGCAATGACCGGGGTGATGGTGGCATATACATTGGCTCCATCATGAAAGGAGGGGCCGTGGCAGCAGACGGCCGAATTGAACCAGGAGACATGCTTCTGCAGGTTGGTCCGTGCCGCTGGCTTGTGCGTGGGTGGCTCAGCTCAGGCATCCCACCAGGTCCGTGGGCTTAGTAATCAGCTAAGAGAACTCAGTCATACTTAGAGAAATGTGTCACCGAGACTGTTACCACTTAAATCTGTAATTCTTTGCGGTCTCTGCTGGGTAGTTGATGAGCTCTGAGAAATGGTATTTCTGCAGCTGCTCAAAGGAATGGAAACTGTTACAAGGCAAATAAATTTGGGAACAAATAATTAAAATGTCTTTAAGTGTCCTGTTGCACAGCCTGACCCCTGCTTTTTGCCACGTTTCAGGTGAACGATGTAAATTTTGAGAACATGAGCAATGATGATGCAGTTCGAGTTTTACGGGAAATAGTCTCCAAACCAGGGTGAGCATCTTCCAAAACCTCGTGTTACTTACCCTCCACACGCAGCTGTTGGTGTTGGGCAAACCTCAGCGAAATCGGCATTCTGATCTCAGTGAGCACCGGGGTGACGGCTGATCTCAGCTCCGACATTCTTGGTGTAAATGATGGATAGGTGAGACTTGTTCCAGTGTACCAGCCAAAACCAACACAAACTAGGAGTTGCCCGGTTTCAGTAGTGCTGTTTGTTTACACGATGAGTGTTTTAATATCTCAAGAGCTGATCATTCGATGGATTTCACCCACAGTGCTCATGATCTGTGCAAAACCAGAAACATCCTGATACTGGCTCATGCTGAAAACACTTCAACAAGCATCTCAAAAGCACTCTCAGAGTGTACTTGACAACTGCTGGCTAGGAATAAGTTTGTTTCAGAGAGCTCGCTGCAGCAGTTACAACTTCAGTAAGGAAGGTGAAGAGTCACCCTCACATCTTTTCTCTCTTCTAGACCTATCAGCCTAACAGTAGCCAAATGCTGGGACCCTACTCCCAGGAGTTACTTCACCATCCCCAGGGGTGAGTTAGTCTTTGTGCTCTTTGCTGGCTGCCTGTGGAACTCTCCAGCTTGAGAATATTTTCAGCTGTTTTGGCATCTAACGGATTTCCGTTCCCTACAAGTTTGAGAGTTTTAATTTTGGTTGCATTGTTTGGTGGTTTTTTGTTTTGGGAAGAGGGGATTTGAAATGCTCTTTCTGAGTCTCCAGTACCCACTGAATTCACTTGGCTTTGGATCAGGCTCTGAACCTTTTGGGGAGTATATCCTTGTGATTTTTAACCTTTCAGTTGATAGGAAGTTTGGAGGATAACTATACCTCAGTCCGAAAAAGCCTATTTTGTCACATGTCCACTTCTGAGAAAGAATTTGAACTGAGTGGTTCTAAAATTTGAGGCAAACAACATTGTTTGATATTCTTAAAACCTCTTGAAAATGATCTAGTTTTAAAACTTCTGGCTTAAACTCTTCAGTAGCGATGAAAGCTCTGTGCCCATGTGACAAACACAGCTGCCTCCTGCTGGTGAGTGCTCTGCTGTGATACTGGAACCAGCTTGTTACTGGTCCTTTCTAGAAGATGAGGACAGCAGTGTCCACTGGCACTGTGCTGGGACTGCCTCAGCTGTACTATCAGAATAGCAAGGACAGGAGCACCCCCAAAAAAATTCCTTCTTACCCGGAGTCTCAGTGTTTACTGTGAATGTGATTCCATTTGTCTTTTTTCTCCCATTCTGGTTGTTCTGCAGCTGAACCAGTGAGGCCAATCGACCCTGCAGCGTGGATCTCTCATACCACAGCCATGACGGGAGCGTACCCCCGTTACGGTATGAGCCCCTCCATGAGCATCACCACATCTACCAGCTCCTCACTAACAAGCTCAATTCCCGATTCGGAAAGTAAGTCACACTGCGGCCAGCACAGGGCAGGCGTCTTCTGCTCGGGGCCAGCAGTGCAGAGCTGTGCGCAAAACCGACCCCGGCCACAGGCACGATGAGAACGACAGCCGCCACAGAAGTCTCGAATGCTTTCTGACATTTGTAATTCTCATGGGGAGCGTAAAAACCTCTTTCCAAAGGTCAGAAGTTGAGGCGGTGGTGTTTTGCCAGGGTTCACATGCAGGAAGAGGGGGCTTGTGGACCTTTTTAAAGTTACAGGGCGAGCCTGCAACTTCATCCCCTCTCTGAATGTGAGCTTCCCCCTCGCAGTGGACTGGGTTTTAATAAATGGAGATAATTTACTTCAGATAGATATCACTAGATAACGATGTTAGTGTATCTTTAGGAAATCTCCCACTGCTATTCGCACAGCTTTCTTGTTTACTTTTTATACTTTTAGCATCTATTGAACAAGGCGAAAACATATGAAATTCCGGTTAGAGTTCAGCCTTCTTCCCTGGTTTGTCTGTCTGTGGCAGTCTCTAAACTAGTCATACCCATGTAAGCAACAAGTTGTCACGGTTCCTCAACTTGGAAATTTTTGTTAAAGAATATAAACTCTCTTTTCCTCTTCCTTTCTTTTTTGATGTAAGCGTGGGATAAAAGCCAGCATTAGGTTGGAAATACGTGGCAGTGAGGCAAGACAATAAACGAGGAGCGTGTGTCTCTGAGAACACTGAAGTCCCGGTTCAGGAAAGTGTTCGTACTGAAACAACGCTTCTGCTTATCTGACAGGAAAGTTTTGAGGTACACTACAGCTCATTAGTGTGTGGTTGTTTCTTGTAATATTAATATGGAAGAATTTCTCTGGAGATACCAGATTGGTTCATCATAGCAAGGAGTTTTATTGTAGTTTTTTAAATACATATAGAAATCTTGAAGTGGTTTTAAAGTTCTGAGGAGATTTGTGGAACACTGCTGCCGCAGTGTGCGTTCACTGAAAGACCAATAACTTTGGTGTTTAACAAGGGGTACTTAAGTGTCTGCCTGATCTGGAGACCAAATTCAGGACCGAGTAGCGTTTTCCATTTTGTAAACTCTTCCAGAGTGGAAGGGTGGATATCGTTTAGAAAAACCACCAAAACAAAACAAATAAGAAGAAACAGCACTGAGGATTTTGAAGACCAGTGTGATCTTGGTGATTAGTGACAGAATCTTCCCTGGACAGATGCATGGCTGAAGCATGAAAGTTGCACTTGAAGGGACCAGCTAAGTCCTGTTGGACTACACAGGCAGCTGCCTCTCTTTCTTCTGCCCTCACTCAGATTTTCTAAGCACTTCATTCCTGGAATCACACCTCACCTTGAACAGAAGGGGCAGTTTTGCTTTTTGTAGGTGTAGTAGCTCAGTGTCTCCCACTGACGGGGAGGTACACCTGCAGTACAAAGCAAGTGAACCAGTGGCCGATGACTGCTTTACCTTGAGATGTGTTTTCAGCCTTACAGGTACTAAAGGTTGCTGGGGTCAAATGTATCTGCTGACTGCTGTCACACACCGAGAGTCTGTTACTCTGTGTTCCCCTTGGACTATTCATGTACCCTGTGCCTTGATATATAGCGATGTGATTGGGACGTGTGGAACGCAGACGCCCTCTCCATCATACATCTAAAATAAAGGTTATTTGGGAGCAGAACCACATATCTGGAGACAGCTTCTCATTTCTGTGCCAGTGACTTACAATGTTTCCTTTCCTGAATGCAAGAAAACGTGGAGTACCCCGACCTTTATTGGGACCTTCTGCTTCACACTCCTTCCTCCAGTTCAGACTGTTACCCCCACCCGGACCATGGCAGCAGCACCTCAGGGCCTAGGTACAAAGAGCACCTGTGGGGAGAGCCTCTTTGGCAGGAAAGACAAGGTTGGGGAGGAACAGAGGAGGAGAGGTGAGGAGAGAGGTGGGGAGAGACTGTGGAGCGACATCTCAAAGAACAAAGAGCTTCCTGCAAAATGGGGCTTTCTAACTTTTCATGTTGCAGTGCAAGATCGTCTGTTCCAGGTCCTCTGAGGCTGGAGTCCCTGGTGTTATCTGTTCTGCAGTGTCTGGCTGTGAAGGTGGAAGTAGGGAATTAATGGAGTCATCTTAGACGAGACTGTTCCGTGGTTCCTTGTTTTAAGTGTTTCAGATACCTGCTGGTTTACTCTGTTTGTACAGCACGGACTGAGTAACTGCTTTCCTTCTGACTAGCGTTCCTTTGCCCTCCAGCCTCCGGATCAAAAGCGAAGCTGTGATACCTGAAGCACGTGCACAGCCACTGTCACATCAGTGCTAGTGACTGAAGTAGCTGAGGTGTTGGGGCCGTGAAATCACCACCACACAGCAGGA
>NW_010411225.1:21456-23002 GCF_000710305.1 Buceros rhinoceros silvestris | reverse complement strand
AGCAGGAATCATTCTGTGTTAGCTCTTTTTTTCTCAGGTGCATTTCTTCAAAAACAGGGCGATGGGAACCAAGGCAAACCAAGGTGTTTCACAGTCAATAGTGCTTTAAAAAGCATCTTGTTCTCCAGTGGTGTTCTGGCTGATGCAGAAGAATATCTCTCACGTTGGTTTGTGAGTGTTGCACTTTCTGCCTCGGTCAGTGCAAATTGTGCTCCTTGTTTGCTCTGCTAAAGGTAGATTTTTCCAGCCACCGTTCTGCCACCACAATACCCCTTTCTGCAAAGTAGTGCTGTCCCATTCCATGAGATTAATTTCAAGTGTTTCAGTGGTTCTTCAAAGTCTTGCTGTTTCACAGTGCAGCCCACTGACACTGGTGGAAAGTTCTCTTTTTCTCTTGCATGGACTCAGAGGATTTTGAATTGAGACTTCAAATTATTTCTGCTCAGTAACATTCAGCCTGAGGTACTTCCTGCAGCCTTTTTTGTCTGGGCCGATGTGTACTTCTGTAACTCAGATAAGGACACGAGCCAGTGGGGCTATTACACGCGGCAGGACTTTGTTTTCCTGGAGCATGCACTTCTTCTATTGCAGGATCCGCTAATGGGAAAAAATGCCACTCAAAACCAATAACGAAAAACCTGAGAAAGAGATTTGCAGTAGACGTGGTTCTCCAGAAGGGCGTTGCTCTCTGTGCTGTGCCTCAGATCTGCACGTCCCTGTGGAGGTGGTCAGGCAGGCAGGCCCACAGATGACTGAGTTCAGACCTGAGTGGGTCCGTTTTAGAGGCATCTTAGAACTTTTCATGTTTGTACAGCAACAACCAGACTTAGAAAATACTGATAATTGTTTGGCCACTGTTGTTCTTTATATGCAGATCACAGGTCTCCAAGAAAATGCCATTTATTGCTCCCCACACACTTGACTTGAATATTGATTTGTTGGGTTTTCTCCTCCAAACAAACATGTTGCTTTTTGCCACTAACCAAACTAACTTAAAGCAAAAGCAAAATGTTGGTGTTTATTCAGACGCTGTATGTATTGGAACTGCATGCGGAGGTGGGCTGGGGTGTGTTCATGCATATCAGCAGTGCATGTATTGAAAGAAGCATTTTCAGTTTTCATTGTTTCATGCTTACTGTACCTTCTATCAAAATTTTGGGTTGCTGGAAAAGGACAAAATTGGTTCCCTTGTGCTTTTGAAAGGTGGGTGATGCGGGGTGATACGGGAAGCGGGGAGAAGGGAGGGGAGGAGGTTTTCTGAGTTCCTGGTGGAGGAGGGTTTCTGGATTCCTGAATTACAAACTACAAATGCTTAATGAGAATTTTCTCGGGCTAAGAAGATGGGAGCAGTGAGGAGGACTGGGTGCTATATCCAAAGAATATAGTTGTCTGAGTTCTGCACAGAACAGAATAAGGCCCTTGGAGCCAGATTGACCCTGCTGGGTTTTCATTACTGGTGCTGCTTTACCTCTATGTATGGCCCAGAAGGAGTTTCTAAAGGCACTAGACTCCTACTAGATAACCCTACGGTGGGCACCTCAGTTCC
>NW_010411225.1:19676-21351 GCF_000710305.1 Buceros rhinoceros silvestris | reverse complement strand
GCAGGGTGGATCTCAGCCTTATTGTTCTGGTTTTATTATAAAAATCGATTAGGAAAGCGCTGAGCCAGCTCTGCCCGTGAGTGTGTGACATACGGAGCGGTGACAACTGCTGAGGCGCTGGGGAGGAGCGGTTTTGAATTGTTCTGCAGGAAAGATTCAGGGCAAAGTAATGCCTGGGTGAAGTGACAGCTGGGTGTTATTCCTGACAATTAACCCCCAAGTTGAAGAACAAATCAAAAAACCGCGTCCTGCAGAGTTTTGCATGCGGTGCCCTGAGCCGCTGGGTGGGAAGCGGCTGTTGATGGCTGGTTGAAATGGAAAGGAACAGCCACAGATCTCCATGGGTTTCCTTCTCTGCACGTCACCATGCAGAGGGGGTTGGAAGAGGACGGTGCTGGTCCATAGTTGGTCTGTGCAGTCAGGACACGGAGGGACTCAGCCTCTCGGTGAGCAAACAGGCTCTGAAGAACTGGTACAAGGGTGCAGTTGATGAGGGTGCGTTTGGGAACCTCTGTGCATGTTTTTGCCTGTGTTGGTAAGGCTGTATCTTGAAACATTTCATCCAGCTGGGAGTGAAGGAGTCCTTTCCGATGCGGCTCATTTCAAAGCAGCGTGTGACCTTTCTTCCTTCTAGAATTAGAAGAATCGCCCTTAACTGTGAAGAGTGACATGGCTACTATTGTCAAGGTTATGCAGCTACCAGACTCAGGCCTTGAAATTCGGGACAGGATGTGGTTAAAAATTACCATCTCCAATGCAGTCATAGGTAAGCAGAGCAGAGGAATGCTGGGGGGAGAAAAACAGCGGCTTTTTGGAAATAGGCTGAAGAAACTATGTGAACATTTTTTTTCCCCTGTCTCTGACCTCTTGTATTCCCTTGACTTGGTATTTGTGAGCAACTCTATTTCTTTATTAGGAAAAAAACTAATAGCTCTTGTTTGAGCCTGGACAGCCAGAAATACGACGTTTCTCGTGCCCTCGCGGTACCTGGCACAGTACTAGTGGCCTGTGTGATAACGTGAAGATAAAACACCAAAAAAAAAGATCAGTTCAGCTCCTGACCCCATGTCTCCTCTTCCTATTCTCATTTTAGGAGCAGATGTGGTTGACTGGCTTTACACACACGTGGAAGGCTTCAAAGACCGACGGGAAGCTAGAAAGTACGCCAGCAGCATGTTAAAACACGGCTACCTCAGGCACACTGTGAACAAAATCACCTTCTCGGAACAGTGCTATTATGTCTTTGGAGACCTCTGTGGCAGTAAGTTCCCCAGCCGCGAAGGGCAGGGCCACACGTGTGCTGGCTCTTCTGTGCTGGCGGGAGGCACAGAGCAGAGTCCTGTAGGACAAGGAGGGGTTCCAGAGCAGGCTGTTATTCTGCGATTGCGTGGCACGTCCTGTTACACCAGCAATTACACCGCTTGGGAGAGAAGGGTGGACTCCTCGGGCAGGGCTTGCACTGGGGCTCGGGGAAGCCGGGTTGATTCCTGCCGGTGCCACAGACTTCCTGCTTGTCAGTCACGCTCCGTTTGCAAACCGTAAAATGGGGATGATTCCTCCTCGAGTTACGGAATGCTGCCAAGGTACCTCGGTGCTCAGTGGTAAATACTGATGCCTGCCTTACTGCGTGGGGTATTTTGAGTGAACTCTGGAGGCTAAGTCCTTCCAGTCCCAC
>NW_010411225.1:10336-19601 GCF_000710305.1 Buceros rhinoceros silvestris | reverse complement strand
TGGGGACTAGACCCTCCCGCCCCCCCCCCCCCACTAGGTGCTGTGTCAGCCGCTATTAATACGCAGCAGTTTGCTCGAGGTAAGAACACGCCCTGCAGCTTTTCTCTCTTTTCCAGATATGGCTGCACTGAACCTTAACAACGGTTCTAGCGGAGCCTCGGATCAGGACACCCTTGCTCCACTTCCACATCCTGCTGCTCCCTGGCCGTTGGGCCAAGGATACCCATACCAGTATCCTCTGCCCCCGCCGTGTTTTCCACCAGCGTACCAAGACCCAGGCTTTAGCTATGGCAGTGGCAGTGCAGGGAGCCAGCAAAGCGAAGGTAAGATGGTTACGCTGAGATTTATTTCTACAGCCGTCATGACCCCCAACCATTTGCTTGAGTTCCTTCGTACTGTCTGTGCTCCTGTCTCGTGGTTTTTTATGCTACCTGCATGGATTTGGTGTGACCGCACGTAATCGCCACGGTTTGTGTGGGTGATGGGTTGAGCCTTTCAGCTCTGTATGGAACTGCCAGCAACGTTTACCGGAGACAGCAGAATGGAGCAGAGTAGGGTAGCTGCTGTTCGTAGTTATGCTGTACCCTATGCAAAATGCGAGAGGGGAGCTAGAGCCAAATGTCTGAGATGTCCGTGGTGCCACCGGCATCTGTACTTTTCCTGCCCAGCAGCACCACAGTAAACTGCTGCTCAGATCATGCTGATCAGGCCAATGTTCATGACTCCATTGTCCACCCTGTTAAAACAGAAAAATTATTGCTCCCCTTTTTAGAGCTCAGAGCCTTTGCCAACAGAGGGGCTGCAGTCGCTTGATTTTGCTGGAAATGAGGCCATTTCATTGCTGATGGAACAGGGATTAGAACCAAGGTGCTCTTGGCTTTCACTTCAATGCTCAGTTCAAAAGGAAAATCAGCCTCTTTGCTTGTGTGAGACAAGCGTGAGGCGGCCAGCCAGCCAGTGTACAGGGCTGAAACACTGCTCACAGGGAGGAGAGTCTTTTGTCATACGACAGGGGAGAAAAGGTAATGCTGCATGGATTAAAAACCCGACCTCCTCCTCTCCTGCCCTAGGATAGTTTTGTGGTTCATTTTTAAATCTTAAAAAATAAAAATTATGTGTTTTTTGGCTGCACAAATTTATCAATTTTTTTTAATCACTTCCAGAATGAGTTTTGCGTTTGGAAGTGCTGCCAGTGAAGAAAGGGTGAGGAGTCTCTGGTTTTGTGGTGAACATAGAGTAACTTGGATGTAACTTCTTCCTGTTCACTGCAGCCAGTTAGATACTGCAAAACGGCACAAAAGACTTTCCTAACGGGAACTTGCTCACTAGATTTTAGCACTGTTGCTTCCCACCTCCTCCCAAAGGTGAAGTGTCTGTGAGGAAGCTCGCAGCAGTATCCAGGGGTTTTAGAACTGCAAGCTGATGGTGCTGGAAAGAATGGGATGGTTTCTTTTGGCAGCTGGTTCTGTGGGCAGTAGAACATCAGGTCTGCGCTGCTGGGATAGGAGGGGTGTGGTATTTTATCCATGCGCCCGGTCTAACGGGCTAAAGGGAGCCTTATGAAAGGCACCCAGGTGTTTCATTTTGAAGGGTTTCAACGCTTTCTTTGTTCTTTTGGAAACTTCACTTCCGTGTTGTTTCTTGTTTTGTAACTGTTATTCCCTTGTTTTGTTCTGAGCAAGCATTAGACTGAAGGATTCATAGAGGAATGGCTGACTCTAGGGGATTGGTAAGCTTCAACTGCCTCCATGATACCAATGAATTCACAGCATGATCATTTAGACTCTTGTGGCCCAAATGTTTAGCTGTATTTTTTTCTTTTTTTTTTGTTTCTTTTTAATTGTCTTGGACACTCAACCCGTCTCAACACACAGTAGTCCAGCAGTGTGGCATTAGCATATCAGCCTGTGTGGCCCCTGTGTGACGGTGCTGCAAGCTGCAGAGGGGATGGCATCAGACACCTGTCTGTCAGCACCGACGGGAACATCCTGTCACCAGTCTGTTCACTGCTCTTCATAAAACACACAATAAATAGCCCCAGCTCCTCATTTATTAGTTTAATGTCATCCGTGTGGATTGGATTTATCTACCTGTGCCCTTCCACTGCTCTGTTACTGACAGCCAGCTGAGCACTGTCCAGATGTGGCAGCCAGGTGTGAGGAGTGCTGGGACACACGGCTGCCTTGGTCGCTCTCGATACAGCGACAGAGTTTGGTTTCTTGTGGAGTGTCTTTAATGTGCCGTGTTAGATCCTAACTGAAATCACCTGGAGAACAAGAGCACAGCTCCATAGCCCAGTGACTGTCACAGGTTTTTGAGATGAATGCGGCATGTTTGCTGATGATTACAGACAAAACCCTCATATGTGGGGCAGGAGACAGACTGAGAGGGTGTTGTGGCAGGAACAGAGAGCGATGGCTGAGGACGTGCTGAGACAACGCTGAGTGCCGCTGCTCTAGGCACTGGAAATGCAGGTTGTTTAAATCCATGTTATGACGATTAAAGTTGGCCTTAGATGGAAACAAACACTGCTGAGGTGCTGTCAAGTGAGCAGCATTTCAGAGCTCAGCTCTGAGCTGGGCTGTGTGTCTCCAGGACAGGCCGGGCCCCAGCTGCCAAGGGGACGCTCCCGTGAGATTGCATTGAAACTCCAGGCTTAGAAGGACTTTCTGATTGCTCTGTGACAGGATTTAAAGGCATGTCAGGGAGACAGTGAAGCTGACCAGAGGAGAGCAGCTATGCTGCTGGTTGTTCTTAGATAGGCTGCTGTCAGGGGAGACTGTTCCTCTAATTTCTTTCTGCCGTGTAATCAGCATGGAATGCCGCTGCAGAAAGCCGGGTTCTTCTGAGATAAGGAGTCTGCATTAACCACTTGACCTCTTGGAGTCTTGGCAGATCAGCTAGATCTGCTACCAGCATTGCGACCAGGCAGTCCCAGTCCTGCTGACTCTCAAGAGCAGTAAGAGGTGCTTTCAGTGCAGTTGCTCCTCTCCTGCGTGATCTCTACTCGGCCACAGGCTGTGGAACTGGCAGTGAGTTCTTGCGGGGTGGGGGAGCCTGCATCAAAGAGTAATGACTGGATAGGGTTTGCAGGGTTAGGGTGGGTGGCAACAGAACGTGTTGTGAAATAAAGGCAGAGGCATATTAGCTGTGGAAGGGTTAAAATAACATGGCGATTTTCTTCCACCATGAACAGCGTGCCACACTGGAGAGCTTACAGAGACGCTTCTTGGAGATGTGGTGTTCTTGGGAGCAAAGGCTGTAGCAGTCACCCTGCTAAAAAGCAGTCCTTTCTCTAATTTGTTTTGCAAGATGAAACGTTTGAAATGGCAGCTCAGAGAGCACCACTCCTCTTCAGAAAGCTCACCTGAGTGAATCTGTGTAGTACTTGGTGGAGGCAGCTGAGCCCACGTTAATATCTCCATCTACAGATGGGGGAAATCTGAGACATAGAGGGACTCCAAAGCCAGCCCCCTGTTCTGCTGGCTGGGGATCCCTTATGGGGAGACAATCTTGCACCACAAGGGCATGAACTTAATGAGTTATTCTGTGGGTTGGTTTGTTGGGGTTTTTAACTTGGAAATGTTTCCTGACATCATCCTAGCCTGTCTCTCATGGTAACGGAGCATGACCTTCAGCTGCTGTGTAAGAGCAGTTCTGAAGTTCAGTGAGGTTTCTGTGTGGCCACAACTCAGCCTGCACACCAGCAGCAGTTCCTTGTTTTAACGAGTCTGTTAGTGGCCTCTGCTGGGAACACCCTGCACGTCACTGATTCAGCATAGAGCAGTTCAACAAATACCTGTTCTTTGAAGAATTCACCAACCACAGAACACCACAGTGATGAATTTTAAAAGAATCTACCTCTGAAGCCAGTGAAAGGACGTCTGGGAACCTCAGGCGATTTGGCCCTGGGAGTGAGCAGGCCCAGTGTGACCAAGGATGATAGGGAAGGCAAATGAGTTTCTTTTTAAAGCGTTTTTGCTGATAGAAGATAGCAAAGACAGTTACAAGTAGACTGAACCTTGTTTGCTTGTCAAACCCCAACTGCCTGCTTCTTCCTTGCGCTGTCTCTCCTGCCCTCGCTCCAGTCGGCGGGGTGGCCGTGGAGCAGATGGTTTCCAGCCAGTCGTGCTAGGCTAGCTGCTGCTTTCACTGTGCAAGCTCTCAGGTGTCTACGTGTACCTGCGCATGGCACAACCTTGTCGGCTTTGTTCTACTGATTGTCACTGCTAACTCCCACTGCCACCAACAGCACATTCAGGCCTGATTTTGCCGTCATCGATACCATTCCAATGGTCATAGCCAGATCTGTGGGTCTTGGTAGGAGCTGATGGGGGAGACAGCAGTGGATGTGAGCTAATCCTGCTTCTCTGTGTGTCCTTGTCACTCGTGGGCTTTAGGAAGCAAAAGCAGCGGCTCGAACCGAAGCAACAGCGAGAACAGCAGGAGAGCTCTTGGCAGAGAGAAGGACCGCAAGTCAGCTGGCAGCGGCAGCGAGTCAGACCACACTGCCCGCAGCGGGGGCGGCGCCAGCGTCGTGCGTCGCGAGAGGCCTGTCAGCCAGCTCAGCCACCGGAGCCACGTCTCTGCCACACACAGCGAGAGAAGCCACCACAGCCATCACTCGTACGGGCCCCCAGGAGTCCCACCCCTCTACAGTCTCCCCAAGCTGGGCTCCAAAGTCTATGGGACGAGTGGACCCCCTGGAGGACCCCCCGTGAGGGAACTGAGCTCTGTTCCTCCAGAGCTGACGGGGAGCCGGCAGTCCTTCCAGAAGGCTATGGGCAACCCTTGTGAATTCTTCGTCGACATCATGTGAGAGGAAGTGCCTTCAGACTCTGCTTGGGGAAGGGCCAGGGGGGATCGTTTTGGAGGTGGGTGGGCAGTTTGGTCATTGTCGAACACTTAATGGAAGAAGCTTGGCTGTCTTGCATGTCACACCTTCCTGGTTTGCAACTGTGTCGCAGAAAAATCAACAAAACAAAACAAAAAATACAAAATCCCCCACAAAAACAGACAAAAAAAAAATCTCCTGAGATTGTTAAATATCAGCAGTGGCATCTTTTCTTTATCCTTTTTTTTTTGCCCCCTCTTGTTTTTGATTGTGAATGGCTGGTGTATATTCACCTCTTAATGAGCTTTGGTAATTGTGGCAATTAGTGTATCTTTTCGGCTGATTCAAGGACTATGATTTCACATGACTTCTAAATTTCCGATAATGCATAGTAGCACTTTTCTTTCTCCCTGCTTTTCCTCTCACAAGGTAAAAATGACCGTTGGCTAGTATCTGTGATACTGCCGAGTGATGCTGTTTCGGGGATCCATCAGTCAGCACCAAGCACGTGCTCGGGAAGGAGCAGGCTCAGAGCGATTCCTAGCAGAAGGCAAAGTCTTGGCTACATTCTTCTGCTCACTAGGGAGTATAAATCAATCTTTCTTTCCCTTTTTTTTTCTTTTTTTTTTAGATATTATTCTATCAGGGGAGTGGTGGAGTCTTGCTACTGTCTGTGTTCGTTGTGCAGAACGTGTAAAGTTATTTCATTTAGTACCATGGTAGTGACTTTGTAGCTGCAGTCCGTTCCTGGGCGTTTCGGTCCCATCCCTGCCGACAGATGGGTCTGTTCCTTCTGGTTATAACACACACTCACTTACAGGTTTTAAAAGCTGTTTCCACAAAATAGGACAATTGCTGCTGTGTGATTCTGTCAGTGTAGCTGCAGCTTTTCCCTTTTGAAGGGACATTTATCCCGTTCTAGCAGAGACACAGGTACATCCTGGCTCCCACTGGGACATGGCTATTCATTTTGATCACCTCTTTTTCTGTTCTTAATTTCTGAGCAGGATCTTTCTCTTCTTTTGAAACAGAAACCTGAAGCTGTCAAATCTCAGTTGCACTGTAACCCAAGGGAACATGTTCTGAACACAGATGGGGGCTGGCTGCGAGCAGAGGGGAGAGGGTGCAGTGAGAACTGTTCAGAAATGGTGCAATGAATGAACCTTTACACCTGAGACAGAGCGAGACCCATGCGGAAGCTCCTGCGGGGGAGCTTTGACCTAAGCAACTGCTGTTGTATATCCCGAAGATTTCATTACGGTGTGTTTTTCACTCTAAGGCTATGGACAGTTGGTAAAGTATGTCCAGGAACTTTCACTGGCATTTAAGAAGCTTTTCTAAAGTATCTGAGCGAGGGCATGGTAAGGGCACACCCACACTCAGTTACGGTGGCTCATTTGATGGGAAGAAAGTGTTGAGCCGCAGTCACTTTGTGGCATTGGGCCATGGGGCCATGCCTCGGTTAAAGCCTCTCTTGTGCGATACCTGCTGCTGGCAGGGTTCGGGACAGGTGCTTCAAAATCAGTCTTCACTGTATATAAGCATTTTCTTCTTTTTGTAATGTTCCATGCTTTATGGGTAGTGCGAATATGCGATACGAATGTCAAAAGAGACGTGTCTTTCTCCCTATATACGTGTAGTTTCAGGTTCCTCTGTCACCCTGAAAGATGACGCTTCCAACTGTCTGTTCCCTACGTTGTTTATTCTGATAGATCTCCCGCTACTTTTCTCATCACGGCTCCATGTGTAAACAGATCCCCGTTACAAAAGTCAGAGTAATGTTTTCAAATGTCTGTGTTAGGTGGAGACTGAAGTCTCTTCCCGAAGGGAGCTGGGGATTCAGGATCCTGTGTGTCCTCAGACTGGGTGCTCCAGGTACTGGGCTTCTAACCTAGCAAAGTGCTTCTGGTCAATTTTCTATACAAAAATCTCCTGAAAAGCTAAAGAATGTTTCTGACAGTGGTGATTTTGTCACAGTCCATCTGATGGGCTGGCAGAGATTGCAAAGCTGGTGACAGCTTGTTCAAAGAACAGCACTACCTACAGCTTGACTGCGCCCTGTATCCGTTCTTTTCCTTTCTTCTCCCAGTGACGCAGCAAAGATGCTGACTAAACCCCGAAACCTATCGTGAAATTTTGACATTTAAAGCAATGAAGTAAATCAGGTTAAAGTAATTCTGTAATTCTGCTGTGTCTCCAGGAGACGCTGTTCAGGAGTCTGTGACTTTACTGACAATCACTAGTGATTCTACTTTTAAATTAATTTGAACTTTTCTGGTCTCTTATGATATTTCTGGCCCACTTTGTCTTAAGGCAGAACTTACAGGGCTGGAGGAAAGACTCATTTTAATAAGATATTTCCAAAAGGGATTAAAGCTGGGGGCTGAGCTTTCACCCACGGAAGAAATGTGTTTATTTTCCTTATGTCTTTTTCAAGAGTTGTGGTTTACATACCTGCAGGGTTGTTTGTTTTTTGTTTGTTTTTTTTTTTTCTTGGTCTTGTTATGCTCTTGGCAGAAACTGTTCTGTGTCTTGCTGGTCTTTGCTGCTATGAAATGACTGTGTTTAAATTCTTGTGTGTTCGTGGGTAGCTCTGGATGAGGCTGGCAGTCTGTAACGTAGGTGTGGGACAGCGTTCGTCTGCTGAGGAAACCATGCTGCTCAATCCAGCCCAAAGTGGCTTCCCCCCAAACAGGCACCTGTGTCAGGCAGATCCGGAGCGCTCTGAACGTCCAGACAGATGTGCTGGGTGAGTGCTGGAGAGCTGTGGAACCTGCTACTTAGAGAGAGCAGGAGGAGAGTGCACGCGACCCTTCGGCGCTCTGAACGTCCAGACAGATGTGCTGGGTGAGTGCTGGAGAGCTGTGGAACCTGCTACTTAGAGAGAGCAGGAGGAGAGTGCACGTGACCCTTCGGTGAACAGTGCAATACCCAGTGGCCGCTGGGCGAAAAGGAGCCGCTTGGTTGCCCCACGTGTCGTGTACAGCGGAGAGGCTGGTCCGAGTGGAGAGGTAGGCCTGAAACATTGCTAGCTCTTAATTTCTGGAAGGGAATGGAGACAGGAGGTTTCCCAGATGCCATCCTTGGCTCTCAGTGCATGTGCACATGTCTCTGTGGTGAGGGCCCTGACTGCGCCCGGTCCGGTGCGGTGCTGCCTGCAGAGGGAAGTGCCGCTCGTGCCGTGAAGCTCCTTACCGTAGGGAGTGCTGTGCCGGGCGGAAGAAAGGCCGAAGGCTGGAGTCCTGCAGAGCTGCCTGTTTCTCTCACCAGGGCTGACGTTTCTCTCTGTTTTAGTGTCAAGTAACTGGCACTGTCTGGGCTCTAGAAAGCACAAGCTGTGCCTCTAACTGCGATGGGGAGTTACGGCTTTGCGGTACGGGGCGTTGAAACATCCTCGTAACAGGAGCCTTACACAGCTGACCTTTCTGTTCTGGAAGTGAGACCCTCAACATCTGCCTGTGCTTGCAGCTGAGCTCAGTGTTCATGCCTACCCACCCACAGTGTTTAACGAAGACGAACAGGTATGTCTGGAAGATCTTAGAACGCGGGGAGAAAACAGCCAGGGATGGCATCTCCTGCCCAAAGGAGGCAGGGTCTGCGGGGGGAGCGAGCTCATCCAGGCATGAACACTGAGGAGTGCGTTTGTTTTGGCAAACAGTCTTAAAAGCACTGCTATTGTCTTTTACCTCCTGTTGATAAACCTGCTTTTCAAAGGTAACAGTCCCCTGGACACTTTATCCAAAGGTATATTGGATGGCAAGCAATGATGCACAGACGTTGACTTTTGATATTATTTTGAGTTCTGTTCGAATGGGCAGTCCCATTCTGAGACGTGACAGCTCATGAGTTGATGTAATTGTTTTTGTTTTGCGTTTAACTGGATTGTAATAAGATTGACTTAAAATTATTAATTCTAATCAGTGATTAGAAATACATGTAAAGAATTTTATGTACAGTAGAGGAACAAAGTTACATGATTTTAAATAATGAAAACCCAGACTATCACCTGTTCTAGAATTGGTTCTACTCGAAGAGTGACCTCTTACTAGCATGGACTGCACTGTTCCTGTTAAATGTCTATTGCATAATTGAATTCTTTTTTGTAGATATTGTATTAAAACCCAAGTGTCTGTATAGTTAATATATAGCTGCTTATGTGTAAATGCTATTTTAAACACTAAAAAGCTTTTAATTTTATGTGATAACTGCAGCGTATGTCTTCAGTTCTTTGCATGACTGCATTCTCTTTTATTCAAGAATGATGAAATCCTGGTTGAATCTTACTCTTTTTTTTCCTCTGCCACACTGTGGTTCTGTGCTCTCGGCAGGAGAAGGTGGTTCAGGAGCTAACGATAGGCTGGGAGTTTGGTGGTTTAACGGTGCTTCAGGAGCACTTACAGCTCAAAGTGTGAGGGAACCCAGTCAGTGTTC
>NW_010411225.1:4847-10223 GCF_000710305.1 Buceros rhinoceros silvestris | reverse complement strand
TGTTCACGGCTGAACCGAGTGACGAAGGCAGTGCAGAGGCCGGGCTCTGCCGTGCAGGTTAACGACACAAGACCACCGCATCAGCGGTGCTGTAGCTTTGAGCCAAGGACTGGTGCCAAAGTCGCGCTTTCCCCTTCAGTTGCCCTGCGTCTTAATTACTGAGCTTCTCCCTCTCTCAGCTTGGCAGGAGTAGGTGCCCTGCAAAGGCTGGAGAGTTTGTGGAAAGGCAGCTGGAGGATACATGCTGTTACAAAGCCATGAGCTGGAACACCTCTTCCTGCCTGCAGACCCAGGAGGTGAACCTGCTGGTAGAACCCATCAGTGTGTTCAGCTGTTTCATGTGAACATTCCCTTTTTCTGGACTCTGCACACAAACTCCAGCAGAGACAAGCTGGGATCACTAGGACACCACTTTGCAGACTAACTGATAAGCCTTAAACCACGGTGTTTGTCGTGCGACATAAGGACACCCAGCCTCCCTGTAAGGTCTGAGAGGTTCAGCTACAAAGAACAGCCACAGCTTGATGAGACAGGTTCCCTCGTAGCCAGTAGAGATCAAGCAGCAAAGGGAGAGACAAAGTAGGAGCTACGGTGGAGTCACTCGTTGCAAACAGCCCAATTCTGCAGCCCATGAGAAGGTCCTGGAGAGTGTTCTGTGTTCTCTCTTTCAGACTGTATGTGTTTACAGAGGCTGCAGAATGGTCTAGCCAGTATTTGCCCGGTTAGGGAGATACTAAATGATCAGAATTTGGGACTGCACTTGCAGCCTTTCACTGCAGGCCTGATGGGCTCCAGCTGACCTGGTGTGAATTGTCTGCAGGTGGCTGGAGCTGGTTGGGCAATTTAATGAGGTGCTCTTCTCTTCCTCCGTCTTCCCCCAAGCTGCCCTTACTCCCTGAAAGAAAAGGCAATTCAGTTTATTCTGGCTCTGCTGCCAGAAGGAGAAGCAGTAGAGGTAAATTTGATTTTTCCCTTCTCTATTCCTGGAACCACGATCAAAAGTTACTTAATGCTTCTCTGCTGTGAAGTCACTGCGCTGAGGTGGAGTTCTGCTGAGATTCTCAGGGACAACAACATGCTCATGAAGATTTGCTGCAGCCTCCAGAAACATGGACTTCCAGTCTTCAGGTCAGATTTTTGCTGTCTTTAGTCACACTGAGGAGCACTGCTGTGCAATGTTCCACGTTCTTCCTGGTGTGCCAGGAGAATGTTATATGCAGGTGGCCACACGAGTCTGGGACAGCTTTGCCTTTTTTAAGAAATGAAAATACTCCCTGATTTAGATGAATTTGCAAATTCTGTAACTGAGCTGGGTTGATGAGTTATCTTCCACTACCGTGGACAAACTCGGATGTGGGAATAAAGGAGCAATAGAGCAGCTTTTCAAAGTGGGTGGGGAAAAGAAAAGATCTTAGTGATGTGACTTGGTATTTATTTGCTGCTGTTTGGTGGTAATGTAAAGAATGTGGATGGTTTTCCCTTTTCACCTTTCCTGGTTTGCCACTTTACGCTGACGCAATTTATTCCAAAAGGAGTGTAGAATAAAGACTGTTTAAAGGATAAAAAAGTGACTATGAACAGCTTTTACTAAAATATTTCTGTTTTCCCTTTGAGAATGTACTTGCTCTTGGCTAGTTGCTTTTTTGTGTGATGTTTTGAAGAGAAGGGAGATGGCCAGGGTTGGGTGGAAGGGCCAGTCCCATGGCTGGGAGAAGGAAAGGTGGTGGCAGAGAACAGTGATGGAAGTGCGGGGTGGTTTGGCCTGGCTCAGGTTTGGTTCTCTGCAGAAAGCCCTGTCCTGAGGGTGTGTCTAACAAGCAGCGAGGGGCATCTGGCTTATACACGTGGGTGGGCCGACTGTTAGAGGCGATTCTTGTGTACACAAACCCACCTGAAACTACCCCCATTACCTGTTCTTGTAAATCGGGTGCTTATCGAGGCAAACCATGGGCCTTTCTGCGTGTGCGAGTTGTGCCGCTGTTCAGCGAACAGGGGCCGAGTTACGTGTACCAGCTAGGGGCACAGACAGTTCTTATTCCCCAAAGCGATTGATTTGTTTTGTCCCCTTTGCAGAATGACCCACCGGGTAAGAAATGTTTCTCTCTGGTGACCTTTGCGTGTTTTCTGAAATGGGAGGAACTTTTCCTATGGCTTTAGTTAGTGTGATTTGCAAGCTACTCATTTCCCTCTGTCTCATCCTCATTTCCATGTTCTTTGCAAACACGCATTAATGAAACACAAATGAACGAGTCGAAATTTGAATGGGTGATAGGCTGTTTATATCATGCATGCAGCTGCCTTTACGTAGCAGAATGAGTTCTACAGGTTTTGTGACAAAGTAGTGAAGAAAACTAAGACGTTTTTTCCATAGAAAACATTACTTAACAGAAATTTAGACATTGACTTGGGCAGTTCAGCTTTTTGTTTCTCAACAATGATATCAAAACTGGCTTCGTGGATACACCTCTGGAGTGTGTAGTTAATTAGAAGTGGAAATTACCGGCGGTCTTTAGAGGAAAGTGGTCTGGGTGAGGCTTCTAGCTCACGTGGCCAGGTCTGAGAGATGCCATAAAGCAGCAGCAGGTTGTTCTTGGCTCCTTGAGGGTGGTGGAACAGGCAGTTGACCACAGAGAGGATTGGTGCTGCTTTGTGGGAGGCATTTTGCTTTAACTCATTGAGCAGAGCCCTGTGCTTCTGCTGCTTAAAAATTCTGCTCCTAGTGTTCAGCCTGCTGGGTAAGGCTGTGTTTCATCTGGTGATTGTGTCCGGGACCATATAGAGTCAAGAGAAACAGAACTATCTCACTAAAACACAGCCAGCTTCGGTTGAGGGGCAGGTGACAATGGATCTGGGTTACTGTCTGCTCATTGAGTCCTCCTCTGGCTCCTCTTTGATGGAATACTGGAAATAATCTGCTGTGTTGAGATCAGGCTTAAACAAGATGATGTAGCATTTAGGGATATAGTAGGTCCCCAAGATACCCAGAACGGTTGTCAAAATGGTACAGATCTGAGTAACAGACCTGAGGACTGTCTTCAGCGTGGTGAAGAAAGCAATGAAGAAGATGCTGGTGATGAAATAGATGAGGACGGCAAATGTGATCCCCCTGGCGATGTTGTACTTCTTCCCAGAGGTCTGTACCATGAACGTGCACAGGAAGCAGACAGAGGCCAAGCAGCCGTTGTAGCCCTGCACGAGGGCAAAGGCAAACCAGGACCCCGTGTGACACACGAGCAGAACTTCCGTGGGCAGAGACTTGTAATCAGACACGAGAGAGTCTGGGGCCAAGTGGAGAGAGCAGGAACAGAACACGCATTGGGTGAGGAGGCACAAGGCAACGAGGAGCCAGGCTCTCCTCTGGGTCACCCAGCGCAAGGAGGTGGGGGCACAGCGGGGGAACTCTGTCACGAGGGTGATCTCAAGGGACTTGATGAAGAAGGTAGAGAAACAACCACTGAGGCACAGGGCAGAGACCATCTGCTGGATCATACAAAGGTCATTATTGGGCTTCCCTATATAGAGACAGCAGCTGAGACACAGCAGCGTGAGCGTGAACAAGGCAAAGAGGTTCCGTTCGCCTCCGGAAGCCTGCACAAGGGGTGTCTTGAGGCTCTTCAGAAAGAGCGCTGCTATCGAGCAGGTCAGGGATACGGTGATGGCCATCAGCGTTAGCAAGGCAATGGTGAGCGGCTCGTTCCAGAAGAGATATCTCTCGCTGCGGTCGTAGCATCGCATGCTCCGGACAGGGGACCACTGGTGCTCTGGGCAGGGAGTGCAGGTGGAGCTGTCTGCCAAGCAGCAGGGAGAAGCTGATGACCCCCTTGCAGTGGGGTGCTGCTACCCCACTGCAGGCAGTCCTTGAGGATGAGTCCTTGAGTCGTGAATTAGGTAGCTAGTCTGGGTGCTGCTTTGCCCACTTCCCCCCCTCCTCCTGACTGTACTGGTCTCCAAAGCTTGTGATAGGTCAATCTCTTTTATTCCCTCTCTACTTCTCCACACTCCTCCCTGACAAGTGGTCCACATATTTCTTGGCTCTGTTTCCCTTCCCCAGGAGGGATCACCAGCTTCCAAAAGATCCCCAAATTTCATCATACCCCTCTCTCCTACCTCTTGGGTTGAAACATGCGCATTGTCCTTATGCATTCGCTCTGAGATCGACAGAGGAAGGTCCCCCATGGGAGGTCTGTAGAGTGAGACTGAGCAATGCACAGCAGAACACGAGGGAGGCAGATTCCCTGTGCTGCCAGCGCTTTGTGGAGGGGAGCTCACAACTGGTCATTACCGGTTCTCTGAACCTGTGTGACCTCGACCAATACAGACAGTTAAAGCCATTGAATTTCTCAGACCTCACCTTTAGGGCTCCAGAACGTGTTTTCTGGACAATCTGTACAGTCGTAGCAGCAGAGGTGGAATCCTTTCAGTTGTCTGAATTGTCCTGGTTTACAGTGTCTGAAGCACTCTGAGGTTGGCTCCTAGACAGAAGGAAGAGTGAACATCAGCCAGGCTGTGGCGCAGCCGGGCTCTGGTACAGCCAGGCTGTATCGCCAAATAAATGGGCAGGAATTGGCTGTGCTGGGGTCAGACTGTGCCTGACCCTTGGACAGGGCTGGGATCCCTTTCTCCAGTTTTGCACAAGGGTGACGGATGACGTGGTTGTGAAAAGCTCCTTACGAAAAGTCCTGATTACACAGTGAAAAAGTTTACTTCGTTTTGTGATTGCTTGGGCTTTTGCCCACCGTCTTTACCTTTTGATCTGCAGTGTGAAACCAGATCTGGGACCTGTTGATGTACAGGGACTCTTCGTAGTCGCCTACAGGCAGATACGTAAGGGTGCCATTTTTCCAGGACCAGAATATAAGCTTGTAGCCAGTGTTTGTGTCGTGGGATTGATCGAACCTGAAACTTTGGCCATTCACCTCGAATGGGAGGGTGTTCATGAAGTGCAGCAGCTGAGGAGAAAAAGAAAATTGACAGTAAACACTGGTATGGTCTATGTCCTCACTTGGAGGATGACAACACAGGGGCTGACTGGCCAAGGGAGTTACTGAGGGCACGTTGCTTACCAGGGCAGGGGTGGGGGCACAGCATCACCCCCTCCCTGTCTGGCTGCGTGCAGCTCTGTGCACAGACTGCATGAAAAATCGCTGCTTGGCTCCCTGGCCTTCACCCACCTGCCAGGATCTGACGGATGCTCGGGGACACGCTTGGTGGGTGCACCCCAGCGCTCTGTGCAGGGCGTAAGCCACGCTGTAGACCGCGACGAGCACTGGTTGTACTTGTGCATGGCTCAGCGTGGATGCCACGTCCTGCAGCGAGATGTGGTCACACTGCTTGCAGTGTGAGTCCAGCACGTCGGAGTTCACGAGCTGGTGGAAT
>NW_010411225.1:545-4702 GCF_000710305.1 Buceros rhinoceros silvestris | reverse complement strand
GAACGGAGGTAAAGAGGTCGGCAACATATTTCTGGAAGCCAGGGACTGTGCCTGCTTTCATAATAAAGCCCAAGACTGTCCCGATGCTCTGAATGTTTGGGATGGAGGCAGCTGTGTCAGACAACATCCAGGCTTCAGTGCCGATCCAGACCTTCTTGCTCAGTCCCATCCTGATGCTGTGTTCCAGCAGGGCCCGGGCTGGCTGACTAAAGGCAAAAAGGACAATGATGTTGACTTTGCTGTTGTTAATTAACTTAATGATATCCTCCAGTTGGGTTTGGGCTTTGGGATCTGCGAGGTCTGTAGGAATTAGCCCCTCGAACGCAATGCAGATGCTGTGGTTTCCAGCTGTGCTTGAGAAGAGCCCCTGGGCTCCTCGGCCGTATTCATCGTCGCTTCCAATAGTGCCAATCCAGTTCCATCCAAACGTGTTCAGCAGCAGGACCACTGCTTCCACCAAGTTCTTGTCGCTGGGAACAGTACGGTAGAAGGATGGGTACTGCTCCGTGTTGCTGAGCTGCTCGCTGCTGGCTCCATAGCTGACCTGGAAGTTAGAGGAGAGAAGGCGAGGCCAAGAGTGGAGATGAAGGGTAAATTTACCTGACCATTACAGCTCTCCTCACTGCGGTAACCGCACGCTTACAGTCACAGATATATGATCACAGATGGGATCCTCCCAATTATTATTCTGTTACTCCCTTTTTTACATGGGTCACAGAGTGGCCTGAGTTATCCCTCTTCTCTCCAGGAAGTGAGACACTGGAGTGTGTTCCAGGAGGGAAGTTTAATGACCTACCCAAGATCCCTCAGGAAATCTGTGGCAAAGACTGGAGTCTGCACTTGACCAGTCCTGGTTCAGAGACCTTTGTTGATCCAAACCCTTCCCCACCGAAAAGGACAATTCTTGCTTCTGCAGGGAGGTTCTTTACCTGTGGGATCAAGAAGAAGCTGAAGAGTTTGGCTGTTACCAGGCAGAGATCGGACTTGTGGGGTCCAATGACGGCAGTCACGCGAGGCTGGTAGTCGGTGTAGTTGCGCAGTGCTCCGATGCCCCGGGTGCCATTCCGGGTCAGAAACAGCAAGCTGGGCTGTAAGGCCACCACGGGCTCGAAGCAGGTGTCGTACATGTTGTAGCCCAGCTTTACTCCCGGGAGAAGCGAAGTGGAGTTGTTGATCTGCTCGATAGCAAACTTCATGCCAAGAGCCCACAGCAGCCCATCGACAAACAACCTGCAAGAGGAGGAGACGGGGAATGACGTGGTCTGTCAGTGCTGTTACAGGGGTGATCAGCTCGTTCCACGTTCTCTGACATTTTAGCATCCTGTTGGTTGCCAAGCCAGACGCACACGGCGCCGTCAGCTGAGCATCCCTGATTACCCAGAGCCTCTGTAAATTCTGCGCAGTGAGTAGAGAGGCTCTGAGCACCTTTCAAGTTTAAGTCATTGTGTCTGTCAGCAGATAGATCCTCTGTGCTCCACAGGAGAAGCAAGAGGTAGAGAGAGACCAGTGTGTTGAGCTGCGAGGGTTCAGGACGCCAAGGAAGCCAGCACCGCCCAAGACTTCCATCAGAATGGGCTTGGCTGTGTCTGCAGTTTGACTGCAGAGCAGCGTCCAGAAAACACAAGAACATTTTCTGTTTTGTTCTCAGAAATGGATGGTGCCGCACAGCAGCACTCCAGCACCTCAGAGCCGATCTTTGCTTCCGTCTCACCTGTAAAGCTGGGCTCTGAGACCGCTGCTTGCTATCAGGACTCCTTTCTCTGCCCACCCAAGTGACCAAACTTCACGCATACTAAGGAAGGTAACGTTCCTCTTACCCTTCACACCCAACTAACGTGGGCTCTGATCGTGCCGTCAGGTTCACGGTGTCCACTCCAAAAGGGAACAAACCTCCTATGATATAATCCCCAGGGCTGTGGAGCTGCGTCGAGAGGCACGTGGGTTTGAGGGCGGCGGCGTAACCAAAGCTCAGGCACAGCAGCAGGTCGGGGACCATTATTGGTCTGTTTTGGGGAAAATGTGTCAAAGAAATCTCCAAGTGAATGTGGGAGAGGGAACGGAGCAGGAGGTGAAGACTCTTTAAGTAGAACTTGGAGATGAAAATAACGGGGAAGAATTTGGTTAGCAAAATGCATGAAGAGCGTAACCTGTGCAGTAGTCAAATGCCCCGTGAGTGCACTTGGTTGCAAACCACGGGCCTCATTCTGGTTTCCTGTACTCCATGAGTAGCCTTTACTCGAGCAGAGTGACTCAGTGAATCCACTGTCACAGCTCTGGAAATTGGGACGGGGGTAAACTCCGGTGCCTCACCCCAGTTTGGACACACATCTGCTGCACTAACCCCAACCGAACGAGAAACGTCTTCCTCAGTGGGATGTGCTGCTGGAGACTGTCCCCGCTCCCACAGACGGCCGGATTTGTGGCTTGCCTGAAGCCGGGGGCGTGCATCCGTGCAGCTTATTTGTAAATCAACTTCAGAACAGTCTGCTGAGTCGCCTGACCTAAAGGGGAGTGGGAAGAGTAATTTTACAGCAGTAATAATTATTATTATTGTTATTTTAATTCAAGGTCACCTCGTGGAGATAACCACATCTTCCTTGTGGCACTGCAGGAACCCTTTGGAGCCGGCCCTTCCCCGACAGCGAGGTTGGTGAGCTGGTACTCTGCTGATTGTAGGAGCTACTTACTACTGAGCTGAATTCTTCTCACCTGGAGCTATGATGTTGGCTTAGATACACACTAAATGTGGGAGCCCTTCAGGCAGGCTACGGCTGTAGCTTTTCAAGACACCTTCCCCTTAACAGCACAGTTAAGTGTAAGCTTTAACTCTAGAACTTCTTCTTAAAGGTTCTAAATACAAATTCAGCTGCACAGAGGTCAGGAAAGCTGCTGGAATGGTGTAGAAGTCACACACAGGCAATAATAGACTCCCATCCGTGCCTTCCCCTGAAATGTGTTTCCCCTGGCACAGGAGACAGCTTGATGTGATGGACTTTTGTGCAAAAGACTCGAACTCCCTCTAGTGACTCTGGGTGGTGGTGAAGCCTTCACCAAGCTCCATCAGGAGGAGGTGAATGAAATGGGCTGTGCAGGAGAGGACAGGGGTCGGTAACGCTGTACATCAGGTTTCCCAACACCGCCACGCGTTCCCAGGAGGACACTCTAAGAACCAGGTTTAATTCACACAGTTTAATTCACATAAATTTAATGTCCAGTTAGTTTAATCTCTGTGAGGCAGCAGTGATTTCCTGAATCACACTGTGTTATATTGGGCCAAAACTCCTCCAGCCCCAGACAGAATCAAAATATGTCACAGCCCCTGGGATTCTCCCTCCCCACAAACAGTCCTGTCACCCTGAACTAACAATGCTGTGCTTTCTCGGCTGCCAAAGAGCCAAGTAAAGTCCATTTTACATCCTCCAGCGGGGTGTGTGCTTACACACAGTGTAACTGGCTGTAACACACAGTGATTTGCAGGAGGAGCCGTACAAGCTCAGGTTTGTCCCCAGACAGAGGAGTCATTTTGGCAGGCATGTGACACGTTCATTAGAAACCAAGTAATTAATGAGAACACCGTTAGCAGCATGGCTGGAAACCAGATCAGGTAGAGCCCGCAGCTGGGTCTAGAGTGTTGTGCAGGACACACCGAAAGCTGCTCCAGAGCCCAGGACGTGTAAAGCAGAGGTGAACAGGCAGGGGAAGCCACACAGAAGGAAAACGCTGCATAGTGCACAAAGGCAGAACGGTGCCTTCAGCAGTGACAGACACCGCTGCTGTGCCAGCACAACGTCCTCATGACTGGTGCACACACCCAGAAGCTGCAGTTTGGTTTTGAAAAGAGAGTACCCCCTGCTGCTGCTGCAGGGCTGGAGAGTTGAAGGTGAATCCAGGAAGAGCAAAGAAATCCCTTATGCACACTCATAGTGGTTTTTTCTTACTGTAGAGCCAAGGCTCTACACGCACAGATGACAGACATAAAAAGGTACATTTTTTTTCTCTTGGAAAGTGAGGCATTGGAATGGCTTTCCCAGTGTGTCAGCTCTGCACTGGAAAACAAAAGAGAAAGTATTTTTTTTCTCTTGGAAAGTGAGGCATTGGAATGGCTTTCCCAGTGTGTCAGCTCTGCACTGGAAAACAAAAGAGAAAGTGACCGCCGA
>NW_010411225.1:0-410 GCF_000710305.1 Buceros rhinoceros silvestris | reverse complement strand
AAAAAAAAAAGGGCCCCGCCGATGGAGAACCAGAGGCTTGTGTCTCTGTGGAAACACACGGTTTTCCCCCGGTTCCTCCTCCTGCTGTCGAAACGTGGCGTGACTCTTTGATGCTCCTCTTGTCAAGGCAGGTCGAGCAGCTGGTGCTGGGCGTAGAGCTGCTGGGTGATGTCGTAGACCCTGCAGATGTGGGGTAAGGCCTCGCCCAGCATGGCGTTGGCTTCCTCGGCCGTGCCCACGTTCATGATCTCCAGGAAGGCGTTCCGCGGCGGCAGCGTGCAGAAGGCCATCGTGGCTGCCTTGCGGACAATCCAGGGGTGGTAGGCAGCCAGGGAAGCGTTGTAGGAGTCCGTGCAGATGACGGACGTCCGGGAGTCCTCCGGGCCGGTCCTGAGCCCCTCCAGGAAGAG
>NW_010411224.1:20729-21838 GCF_000710305.1 Buceros rhinoceros silvestris | reverse complement strand
GGGGTGGGAGCGCTCGGCCTGTGCGCGGTTGTGAGAGCTCGGTGCCGGTTGCTGCAGGCTTAAGCGGGGGAAGATGAATTCGTCAGCCTGGCTGCTCGCGGGGGCTCCGTGGCCTTTCCTCTGTGAGGAAAAGCAGCTGAGCGCTAGGCCTCCTTGGACTTTGAAATGGACACTTTTACTCAAAATGGCTAAAACTTTTCAATTCTTTGAAATTCCTCGCTGGATTGTTGGTTGCTTTTCAGCTGTTGACAAACTTTCTCGATGGTAATGGCTGAGTAAAGCCCGTGGCTTAAATCTGTGAAGATGCGCGATGCCAAGGACAGTGCACCCTGTACATCATTAGAGTGTGGCGTTCGAGATGGTGATGGATTGAGAAAGTCGGTGCGTTGGGGTAACTGCCCGTCTTGATACCACATCAGCCATATGTGAACTCTGAACATGGCTAGAAGTGTGATAAATACTATTACACAGTCATTTTGTTACTGCACATAATTGCAATAAAATGATTTCACTGGTGTTTCATATGCTAACATTTCATGTGTGCTTTACTCTTTTTTTTTTGCAAAACAGTGAAAGTGGGCTATAAATAGTTGCTCTGATGAGATTATCAACCAAATCAATGAAAATAATATACACCCATTTTCTAATCTAACATGAGAAGTCTATCAAGACGGTCACTTGTTGATGAGCACTTCAGATTGACTCGATGCAAATTGTTGTGCTAGGTAAACAGCATGGTTTTCCCATAGAATGAAAACATTTATTTCTGTTGCTGTATGAAAAGTGACTATAATGAGTTCGATCCCTGTGGTGTAGTTAGCCTGATTTTATTTTAAGAATCTTTCTAAGTCCTGAGAGAAACAGTACACATGTTGACCAGAACTGTGGTTTTGTTGAAATCAATAGCAAAACTGTCATTGATTTCAAGAGAGACACTATCTCACCTCATACGTGGAATAAAAGACTTGGAATGAGTGTCTCATAGTGTAGATATAAACCAGTAAACTCCACAGCTCCCATGGTTGAGCTCTAAGAAAATTGACCAGCAAAATTATGGCATGACATCCTCTCCATGCTGAGTGCTCTGATGGGAACTACATCTGCAGGAA
>NW_010411224.1:6454-20631 GCF_000710305.1 Buceros rhinoceros silvestris | reverse complement strand
GGAATGCTTATATCTAGTATTTATTGTGTGTGTCTGAATAATTTCAGTAACAAGGAGTTTGTTGTAAGTGATTTGGGAATGTCATGCTCTAATAGTAACTGAGCTGGCATAGGAATAGGCTGGAGTTTGAAATTTGAAAATGTGGTATCATTTCCTCACAGTCTTACAAAATTTTTCTTTTTCTGCATTTTCTGTTTTTGTTGTCTTCTTTCCTGTTTTTCTTCTTTTTCTTTCCTCTTTCTTTTTTCATTCTTCTTTCCTTCTCTCTTTCAAAGAAAAGATAGTGTAAGGGTGCTCTTTAGTTCTGTTTTATGAAGGACATAACTAATTTTTACTATGTGGAAGAACTACTAGAAGTAAGAAAGTTTGTTTGAAAATAAGATAATGAGGAAGGTTAAGAGTGCAAAATATAAATCTGGAGCTTCATTTCGACATGTCCCATTAAGAGTACGTGTTTACAGGATAAAAATTTACCAGTGTTAGGAAATAAACAGAAAAAAATTAGTCAGAGGGAAAAAAACCCAACAAAAATATGTTGTTCTGATAGTTCTGTTATGTCAGAACGTTTTTACTGAACAGGCTGAATCTATTGGCTAAGATTTAAAAACCCAACAAACCAAAACTCTTCTATCACAGTTTCCTCCCAGCCTTTCTGCATAGCAAGGAAACTAAGTAACTATGTTCAGTCTAAGTTTAGGTGGAATGAGCGAGGTTAATACGACTGTGGTAATATTATTGTTTAACTTTCTTTTTTAGTGTCTTGTGTCTTTCGTTCTTGGTCTTATGCTTACTTATTTTTCTGTGTTAGGTAAAGGTGTGCCCTTCCTTCGCCGGCTTTCACTGTATATTCTTATCTTTCCTGCAGCTTTCATAATATTCTCCTCCATTACATCCTATAACTACTCACTCATTCTTTGTTTATGGATATAATAGCTGTAATAGACTGTTCTGGCTTCAGAACAAACACAAAAGAGAGCAGAGCCGGTGCTTGTAGCCTTTCCTTCTATTCTCAATAGCCCTATCCATCTCAAAATGATGAATCTATTTTCCTTCCAGTAATCATTCCTAATCCAGAGCTTCTTGTTTGAATTTTCGTGAATCTTTGCCACTTTATCTGATACATAGCCACTTCTTTGAATCATTCTTCCCAGGGCCCCTTACTGCTGAATCCCACATTTTCCTGGGCAGAAGCTAAAGACAGCCTTGCTTTTGTGATACAAAAAGTGACAAAGTGCTGCTCAATATTTCATGCAAATTTTTCAACAGCAGTAGAGATACTGTAATGTTTTGGTGGGATTTGAATAGCTATAAGGTGCTTCTTACAAGTTTTGAAAGGTAATTTTGACAGCAGTAAAGACTGATCGCACAGATTATTTAGAGCAATGAAAGCTTTGATTATGAAGACCAGTAGTACACAACCAGATTATCTGACTGGAGGTCATGGACAAGTGTAGATCTTCAAGCTGTGGATATAAACAAACTTAAAAATCATACTTTTTTTGTCATGAAACTAATCCCTGGATTTATTGAATGGTTCGCTAAACTGTTCTGTGTATTAGAGATTTGTTCCAGCCTTTCAGAAATGAAACTATTCTATACATACAGAAGTTATGTCAGAGTCTAAAGCAATTTTGAAATTTATAAAACCAATGTTTCTCCTTAGAAAACAGTGAGTTTTGCGTGATTTTTCATTTGTGTTGTAAAATTAAAACAAAACAAAGCCAACAGGATAAGCTGGGGAAAACGGTGGAGTTATAGCCATTGTAGCCATTGAAAACGTACTGTACTCACCTCGGAAAGTTCCGTTTACTTTCGGTATGTCTAGGATGTGTATGCAAGTAGAAATTTCCTTTACTTACAGAGAGAAATAATCTAACATGGGTAATAACTTGATGAGGCCAAAATGTTGTATTCTTTGTTAATATAGGAATGCTAACCAAGCTGTTTGAACTGTGTGCTGGTGTAGGTATTGGACTTGTATGAAGGTTATTCATTGGACAATGGATGCAGAAAATAGATTGCACATCACTTATGTTGGCCGTGTCTCTGCCCATAAAGAAAACGGTAAGAAATGGAAAGAATTTAAGTATCGTTTTCAAGATTTTCCCACAGACGTATTCGATTGGGAGTCTCATCTCCTTCAGAAATTAGAAGCTTCAGTTGTCCTTCCTTTCAGATTAAATGAACTGTGGTGAGACAATGATGTTTTCTTCTTCTGGCAGAAGATGTAATTCAGCCTAGATACACTTGTGCACTGATTTTTTAAATTTTTCTTTTCAGCAATTGCAGAAGAAGAAATAGTTCTTCGAAGGAAGATGAATGTTTAGATGAAAGGGTGATATATGCTTTAAAAATATCTGAGTTAGGTGGTATTGACAGGAAAATGAGCCAAAGCTAGGGAGATTTTAAAAAACATGACACACATAGCCTATGGGCACTCTTCAGAATCACAGAATCACAGAATGATTTAGGTTAGAGAAGACCTTTAAGATCATCAAGTCCAACCATTAACCCAGCACTGACAGATCACCACTAAACCATGTCCCTAAATGCCACATCTATGCTCTTTTAAATACGTCCAGGGATGGTGACTCAACCACTTCACTGGACAACCCTTTTGGTGAAGAATTCCAATATCCAGCCTAAACCTCCCCTGGACAACCTGAGGCCATTTCCTCTTGTCCTGTCCTTGTTACTTGGGAGAAGAGACTGACCCCTACTTCACTACAACCTCCTTTCTGGTAGTTGTAGAGGGTAGTGAGGTCTCCCCTGAGCCTCCTTTTCTCCAGACTAGACAACCCTGTTTCCTCAGCAGCTCCTCATTGGATTTGTGCTATAGACCCTTCACCAGCTTTGTTGCCCTTCTTTGGACACGCTCCAGCACCTCAATGTCCTTCTTGTAGTGAAGGACCCAAAACTGGACACAGTACACAAGGTGTGGCCTCAGCAGTGCCGAGTACAGGGCAACAATCTCTGCCCTTGTTGTGCTGTCCACGCTATTTCTGCTACAAGCCAGGATGCCATTGGCCTTCTTGGCCACCTGGGCACAATGCTGGCTCATACTCAGCTGGCTGTTGACCAACAGCCCCAAGTTCTTTTCTGACAGACAGATTTCCAGCCACTCTTCTCCAAGCCTGTAGCGTTGCAGAGGATTGTTGCGACCCAAGTGCAGGATCTGCCCCTTGGCCTTGTTGAACCTCATACCATTGGCCTTGGCCCATCGATCCAGCCTGTCCAGATCCCTCTGTAGAGCCTCCCTATCCTCAAGCAGATCAACACTTCTGCCCCACTTGATGTCCTCTGCAAACTTACTGAGGGTGCACTCGATTCCCTCATCCAGATCATTGATAAAGATATTAAAGAGAACAGGCCCCGATACTGGCCTTGGGAAATGCCACTTGTGATCGGCTGCCAGCTGGATTTAACTCCATTCAGGTTTTTATCCAGTGAAGTGTACACCCATCCAGGCCATAGGCAGCCAGTTTCTCCAGCAGAATGCTGTGGGAAATGGTGTCAAAGGCTCTACTAAAGTCCAGGTAGAAAACATCAACAGCCTTTCCCTTGTCCACCAAGCAGGTCACCTTGCAATAAAAGGAGATCAGGTTAGTCAAGGATGATCTGCCTTTCACAAACCCATGCTGACTGGGCCTGATCACCTGTTGTCCTTTATGTCCTATATTGTCCTATGTGTCCTATATGTATGTCCTGTATGTCCTATGTGCTGCATGATGAAGGTAAAGATGATCTGCTCCATAACCTTCCCCAGCACCAAGGTCAGACTGACAGGCCTGTAGTTCCCCGAATCCTCCTTCCAGCCCTTCTTGTAGAAGGGTGTCACGTTTGCCAACCTCCAGTTGACTGGTACCTACCCGGTTAGCCGGGACCGCTGATGAAAATATCCATCGTAAGCACAGACAGCAGCACAGCCTGCCCACGGCAGACGGCTGCCTTGGATTCACATCCGCAGCTCCTCTTTTTTTGAGCGTCACAGTGGCAAAACCCCAGTGAACTGGAACCTCCCCAGTAGCCAGGACTGCTGACAAATGATGGAAAGTATCTTGGCAAGTCCTTCTGCCAGATCTCTTAGTATCCTTGGGTGGATCCCATCCAGCTCCATAGGCTTGTGTGATCTAAGTGGTGTAGAGGTCAGTGACCATTTCCCTGTCTTCCTGCTCAGGCAGCTGGGTACCCTGAAAACAACTGGTCTTACTATTAAAGACTGAGGCAAAGGCAGCATTCCAGTACATCAGCCTATACTTCAGCCTTGGTCACTATGTTTCCTTCTGCATCCAGTAAAGGATTGAGATCCTCTTTAGCCCTTCTTTTGCTGTTATTGTATTTGTAGAAACATTTTTTAATTGTCTTTTATGGTAGTAGCCAGATGAAGTTCCAGTTGGGCTTTGGCCTTTCTGATTTTCTCCCTGTGTAGCCTTACAACATCCCTGTGGTACTCCTCAGTGGCCTGCCCATTCTTCCAAAGGTAATAAACTCCCCTTTTTTTCCTGAGTTTCAGCCAAAGCTCTCTGTTCAGCCAGGCTGGTCTTCTACCCCACCAGCTTGTCTTATGGCACACTGGGATGACCTGTTCCTGTGCCTTAAAAGATTTCCTTCTTGAAGAATGTCCATCCTTCCTGGACTCCTTTGACCTCCCAGGATTGCCTCCCAAGGGAGTGTCAACCAGACTCCTAAGCAGGACACAGTCTGCCCTCCAGAAGTCTAAGACAGCAGTTCTACTGACCCCACTCCTTACTTCTCTGAGAATGGAAAGCTCTACCATTTTGTGATGGCTTTACCAAAGATGGCCTCCAACCGTCACATCACCCACAAGTCCTTCTCTGTTCACAAACAACAGGTCCAGCAGGGCACCTCCCCTAGTTGGCTCACTCACTAGCTGTGCCAGGAAGTTGTCTTCCACACGCACTTCAGATACCTCCTTTAAAACATATCCTTTTGGATTCAGAGAGTTCCATTAGATACCATTTAAGCATCCCTAGTTGGGTTAGTGTTAATAGAGGAAAAAAATTTGCTGAGTAATATTTCATCACACTTCTAAGAGTAATCAAGCATTTCAGTCACTAGTCAAGCATTAATGCTTACAAACGTTCAGAATAAATAAGTATTCTTCTTCTTACTGTACAAGACAATTTACATATGAAATGCAAATGCACATGCCTAGATTTCCCTTACAGTGTGCTCAAACTGGCTGTAGTCTTGCAGTTTTAAGAGCCCCCATTTTAGTTTGCCAGTTAAGTTTCTCAAGATAGAGCGGCTTAGTGATTTTGTTTTGTGGTCGGGATAGCTCTGCAGGATGAAAAGAGCCCTTCTAGCCTCATAAGGGACCTAGTGAAGATCAAGATTGCATAACCCACTGCAGAGTCAGATAAACTACCACCAGTGTTCAAAACTGTGAGGTTCAAGTGCACCAGGGGCTTAATTACTGCCCATACATATGAGTATCCTCATTAATAGTATGAGGTTTTTTTGTGGAATATCAGTGGTGAAGCTTTACAAGTATCAAACAATGTGCCACGTTTGCAGTTCCAACCTTTACTAGCTTTTATTTTAGGAATAAAAAGCACCAATAAATTTCACATTGGGACATAAAAATGTTAAACAGAATCTGCTATGTTTTCAGTTTGTTTTCAGTTTGACTAATTTGTAGGTAAATGAAGAGTAAAAAGAAATTATTATTTTTAATTTTTTTAAAGGATTGTTGGTTGATGTAAATTATTTGTCTCATTTCCCAGTAAATGAGCTTAAATTTGTTGCAGTATATTGGCTCAAAGTAAGTCAAAGGTATGCAGTATCTTTATTTCATAACCTGTTAATAGTAGTGGAACTGTGATGGCTATGAAGAAATGTATATTCTGCCTAATCAGCCTGCACTGTGGAAGGTGCTGGCATTGAAGGAGTCACAAAAAAATAGGAGGGAATATGTGGAATTAGACTATGGAATGAGAACTCCCAGTAGCGGAAGCACTTTGTAGAACAGCTTTTCCCCATAGTGAAAAGAAAAAAGATGTGTTTGTGTTACAAATATCCCTGCCTTCCATTCCAGTTAGTTTGAGCTCATGAACTAGAATGGGAAGTGGTTTACCGTTTTTATTACAGTGTTATTCTATAAACCAACACCGTTTCCATCTGTATATCTGTGTGGATGTAATTGAGATGCATAAAATGTTAGGTTTGCATATTACTGACGTAGAATTGCATTGTTCTTTTAGCCATTCTCTACACAAACTGCACCTAAAGAGCTATTCTTCCTACAAAAAAAAAAAGGTTTTCCTGTTTTGGGGGACACATTCTGGAAGATTGTTAGAATTTGGGGTAGCAAAGTAAGGTCATGGAGACCAGAATGCATCTATTTGTACTGTATAGCCAAGCATCAGTGCCTGGAAGATTGCCAAGTGAGTGCAGTAATTTCCATAATAATGCAATTAAAACTGTCTGCATCGTGAACATGTCTGATTAGTTTGAAGATCTTATTGTTTTATGTGATGAGAGAGTGATGAAGTCCATGCAGTTAGTGTTGCACTCAAGACTGTGGGCAAACCAGGCAGCTGATTTATTGTGAAGAGAAAAGGAAACCTGATGGAACTAGTAAATGACCAAGCACTGCAGCTTTCGTCATTAGAATCACTAACAATTTTTGACATTAGATTATTGACAGAGCGTGGTTCCCCATTGGTCAGTGGCTCTATAATAACGACGATAATAATTTATTTCCTGTAGCACCTAATTGGATGAAAGACAGAGAACAAAAGAGCATCCGGTTCCACCATGTTGAACCCAGGACAAGTGCTTCTCAAAATAGATGAAAAGTGATACTGCCTACCCTGAGGGGTTAGAAACTTCTCAAGCATGATTCAACGTGGTGTTAAAAGTGAGAGGTAATTGCAGGTCATTAATGGCTTCATCCTGTCTTACTGTCATTTTAATACTGATATTACCAAAAATGGAATAAGCCACGAGTTTACTTGGCTAGCTTCTTGTAGGATCTGAAAAATAAATTGGTCTGAACGTGGGCCTTGGTGGCACTGCAGAGCAGCTTAGGAGATAACATATGTAGAAGAATCGAAAGTATAGACAATCGCATAGATGACTGGAAGCTGGTAGCAAAATGCCAAATGGGAGCACAGATTTTGTCCAGTTTTTTATTCTACTAAAACAAATGCAGTAGTCAGGTATGTAGTTATTCCTGATTTACTCTCAGGGAGCAATACTGTCAAAGGGTGACACATCAGTTGGTGCTCTCTTGGAATTATTTAGATGGCTTGTTTTTCCTAGGAATAGATTGTCCTTTGGGGAAGAATACCTTTCTCTAGCATCTGTAATGAAACATCCACACGGTTCACTCTTAAAAGTTATTGTATGACTCGCTTTCTGTCTACTTCTTAAAAACCTTATGTGAGCCAGGAAGTTAATAAAATTACAGTTCACAGCATAGATGATGACTTGAAAATCATTTTATAGTTATTGATTTTCTGTTGTAAAGACAGTGCTGCCTAATGATACAGTGTTGTGCAGCAGGCATTGTGGAGGTTGATTTGCAACTCTGATGCAGGGCTACATTCCTTCCAGGAAGTCACTGGGGATAGAACAAGCACGTTTTAGGGAATAAACTTATTCCTTGATTAAAAACAATTCAGTACATTGCATAACTTTTGCAATTTTCATACAAATGAGTAGATCATGAGAAATTACGCTTTCTGGTTTGCTGAGGTAGAAACTGTTTTAAAAAGCATTTTATCCACAGAGGGTCAGGTATGCTATGGAAAGCTAACACAACTGTGAAAGTGTTCAAACGAGCTCCTCAGCTGTAGGCACATTTCAGCCTCTACCCTTGGTTCAAGGATATGGCTTTACGTGAACTCGCAGTATGAGATCTGCACAGAGCCTGGATGCACATCATGCTATGTATATGGTTTTGTTCTTTGCTTTTCCAGGGATGTTTTAGTATATGCCTTAAAAAAATCCCACAAAACAATCTCATTTAACTAGCACAATAATTATTGAAAGAAAGATAATACTTTATAATCTAACTTGCAAAACGGTATCATGCAAAATAGAAACAATGGGACACAAAGAGGCAGATAAAAGGAACACTAGACTGTTAGCACTGATACACTTCTGTTGCTACTTTCTGAAAGTTAACCTTGAGATTTTGATGGTCTCGTAGGCTTTCACTTTGTTAGTTTGTGAGTAAAAGCAACAGATGCTGGGAAGCAATTGTTTCCTCATGGGAAAGATGGGGGAGGGGGAAAAAGGGCACCATATTTGCTTTTCTTAGTGTGGTTTGAAATGCCCCATTCTCCAGTCAATTCTGAAACAATAAAGTAGAAAAATGTGTAAAAAGATATATATATATATATGATGTATTTTATAGGTAGTGATTCTCTGTGTACCTATTGGAATCAGGGGTCAAATGCACATCCAGAGCATCTTCTTTATGAGTGGTTAACAGCGTGCTGGGAACTAAGTTACTTAACAGTGCATTGGAAAATAGGTCAAAGAAAAAGCTGTTCTATTTCTTAACTTAGAATGCATTATTTATCAGAGAAGCCTGATGGACTGTAAGCATTAAAATTTTAGGAAGTAGAAATGATCTTTTTGTTCAGTACATGCAAACTATGTAGAATAATGAGGGTTTAATCCTTGATTATAGCCTTTACAGGCTACTGAAATTAAAATAGCGGGTTGTACAAACAAGTTTTTCCCTTCAGTATTTTCCTTCATTACTCCTGGTTTTAGCCTGAAGTCGAAAATAATACTTTCAAGTCATTCTGGTTTTAGAAAGTGCTTTAGATGGGATCTGTACTAGGTTAGTTTACCTCCACCACAGCGATGATAAAAATATAACCAAAAGATTTTTTAAATAAATAATTAGCACACAGCCTTGTGACCTATTTCTGTTCAGTACTTTCAATCCCGTGCCATTGCTGTTGTACCAGAAGGCAAGAGGAATCTGGTGTGATGCACTAAAATGTTATCAAACCTTCCTGAAGAGGCATAAAAAATAAGTGATTATGGGATCACTTCCTTGTGAGGTCACCAAAGGCTCAACATTTGGATTTAGTTACTTAAACAAAGACACTTAGTGCCCTCTAGTTATCATAAAACCCCTTCAATCTGGAGCTGGAAATTTCAACACAACTACAGGAGACCTTTGCCCTTCTGGTACAGCTTTTGGAGGAGTTATCTTGAGTAACTAAAAAAAGCATGTGATGCATATGTTTATTGGCAACCAAAGTCCACAGGCTAGTCTCCCTAGTGCTTTCTGCTTTCTACCAGAGCTTCAATTCCCCTTTCAAGGGTGGTGTAGATAATTATGTAATTATGAAAACCCGGATCATTTTGTGGATATGCCAAAGAGACCTATCCTATATACCATGTCATGCTTCTTTCTGAACTCAAAGTTCACCAGGCGCTTTGAACATTTCAGCATCTCAGCTCCTGTCTGCTGCTGTTGCATCTTTCCTACCACAATCCCTGGTAAATTACTTTGATGGTTAATTGTTAGAAATGTGTGCTTTCTATTCTTTAGTCACTATAGTGCCTTATATTCTAGTCTGCTACTTTGAAGATCTCCTTATATTTGAAATTTCTGTTCTTACAGAGGTAGAAAGACTCTGTCACTCTTTGTTCTTTCTTTTCAGAGGTTACATTTAACTCATACCTCTAGAAGAGATGCTTCACAAGGCTTTGATCATTCTCGTGAACCTTCCTCAAATCTTCTCTGCTTATGTCTACTGTGAACTCTAGGCATAAGAACTAGATACATTATAGCAACTTCAAGCATTTTTTTCCAGTGGCATATCTTTCCAGGGAACAGACTTACAGCCTGTAAGGGTATATTTACAAGTATCTTTGATCATTGGAGTCATAAATAGGACTCCAAGAGGTTATCTACTCCTTCAATACCTTTCTTGCACGAAGACAGTATATGCTATAATCTGTCATTAGGGGATGGTTGTAAACAATTTCCTTTAAAAGACCTTCCTAAGCAACCCGTTCTTATGCTTCACTGTCCTCACTCTTAAATAGATTTTCATGATTTCTAATGTAACTCTCCTTTTCTGGAATTTTAGCTTGTTGCTTTTTACTTTTTCTTCAGATTATACATAGGTAGATAAATTTTCTTCTGTAACACCTCCTCTTACATTCTTAAGGATTTGTCATATATGTTGATATGTCAAGCTATGTATACCCATGACCATTTTTATTTGCCTCTTTTGGACTGTCTCAAATTTTCCTATATCCTTCCTGTGCTGAGGTACTTCCAAATGCAAAAAAGGCCAGCAGCGACTTTAAGAGTATGGAGTTGACTAAAAAAATGTATTCTGACTGTTTTTAATTCAGCACTCTTGCATATAAATCCCAAAATTACCTTTGCTTTTTATCACAACATAGTGATATTTTTAACCTCTGTTCAGAGACTGTTACACAACCCAGTGAAACATTAAATCCTTTCCTGCCGTACTGATGGCTATCCAGTCTAGCCTCGCATTCTCCCTTCCTGTTAAAGTTGCTTTTCTTTTTGTTATCTCTCATGAAACCGTCATTACTGCTACTTTGCTGGTGATCAGACTGGAGAACACTTTGTTCACTAGCAGGCTAACAGTAGTGACGGTTTCTTTTTGGTCCTAATTTGTTTATTTATAAGATGGAAACTATAGGTTCAAATATGTATTGTTTCCAGAGCTCCCTAGAAACTTTTCTGATTGCTTCTAATGTGAATGCATTTGATGACTAGCAGGCTAACAGTAGTGACGGTTTCTTTTTGGTCCTAATTTGTTTATTTATAAGATGGAAACTATAGGTTCAAATATGTATTGTTTCCAGAGCTCCCTAGAAACTTTTCTGATTGCTTCTAATGTGAATGCATTTGATGCAACTGCATTTTGTAATGTAAACTTTAGCAATATTTTTGAGTCCAGAATAAATCAGCAGTCAAGTGCCATGTTAATATAAGCTCTGTGATTTAGCATCAAAGCAAGTAATGTCATTAGAATTTGCAAAACTAGTATTTAAAAATTATTTTGGCCTTTCCTACCAATGAAAACAAAACCCCAAAATGTTTTCTTTCAATCCAAATTTGGAAAATCTACATTTTTTGTAGTAACTTAAAAATTAAAATATCTTTTTTTTTTTCTCTCCTTAGAAAGGACAAGAAGTTGGATTTCTGGTAAATACATTATGTATTTTTGTTTCTTCCAGAAGTGAATTATCAGAAGAAATCACAAAGTTTCAACAAAACAGCTTCTGGTAAAAAAAAAACCAAAACAACAAAACCCCTCCCCCAACCCAATCATTTTCCACTAAAAAAAGATGTTGCTTGGAAAATGATCCCTCATCTGGCTCCCTTAATGAACTAAACTTGTAGAGTTGATATCTAAGTAGTTATAAAATATTTTCTCTCAGTGCTAACAGGTATCTTCATTAATTTTATACTTCACACCTTCATTTTGTGCTGAACACATGCTCACCTTTCATTATTATTTTTAATTCTTCTGGTTTGCTGTTAATAATAACAGCAATAACTTTATAATATCATTATAGTAAGGTTTTGTCAGATGGTAGAAGCTAGGAGGTGAGTTCTATCTAGGAGGTGCTGCTTTATTCAACAGCATATGAGGAGGTTTTAATAATAGATGCAGTAATCACAGATGGTTACGCTAATGTCTGTCTAGTCTGGTATTCCAGTCACACTGGTAAGTACCAGAAAGTCTGTAGGAAGAAATCAAATTCCCTGTCATCCAAATGAAGTCTAAGAATATTTTTCGTGAATCCTATAATAAATATATGGCTTATTCCATGAAAAGGTTAAAATAGCATTTTTATTTAAATGAACTTGCTATTTTGATCATAGATTCTAGTTTTGACTCTTCTTTGACAATAAAAGCTTTCTGGTACTTTGCATTAAAATAAGCTATAGTGCCTAGGCACAGGGACCAAACAAATAACGACAAATTCATGCCACCGCCTTCTTAACAATTTAAGCCTTTGTCTTCTGAAATGCATCTCTGAAATGCCTCTGCTCTAATGCACACAGCATGGAGAAGAAACAGGAGCTAGAAGTCTGTGTGCAGCTACAGGGCTATGACCTCACTGGGATCATGGGGATGTGGTGGAATAGCTCACATGGCTGGAATGACGCAGCAGAGGGCCTTTAGGAAGGACAGACTGGGAACATGAGGATGCAGAGTTGCCCTTTATGTGAGAGAGAAGCTGGGATGCATGGAGCTCTGCCTTGGAACATGTTTGGAGTTAGACAAGAGCTTATGGTTAAAAGATTACCAGGCAGACCAGCGTGGTGGCTATGGGTATCTGTTATGGACCTTCTGATCAGGAAGTAGTAGATGATGTCTTCGTCATACAATTGGAAGAAGCCTCATGTTGACAGGTCCTGGGCTTCGTTGGGAACTTGAACCAACCTGATTTCTGCTGGAAGGACAGTATAGCAGGGCTATGCTTCCTCCAGCTGACGAAATTTCTTGAGACACCAATGACAACTTCCTTGCATGCGTAATTGAGGAGCCAACAAGAAAATTTGCTCTATTGGTCTTGATACTTACAAAGAAGGAAGCACTGATCACTAATATGAAAGTCGGAGACAGCCTCAGATGCAGTGTTGATGAGGAGGTGGGATTCAGGATTCTACGAGGAGGTAGCAGGGCAAAAAGCAGGACCATAGCCTTGGATTTCAGGAGGGCGTATATCAGCTTCTTCAGAGATCTTTTTGGAAGAATCTCCTGTGATGTGGCCCCAGAGAGAAGATGAGTCCAGGAGAGCCAGCTCATAATCAGGTATCAATCTTAGACACCTCGTCCAGCCTCAAGAAAGGTCTATCCTGACAAGCAGGAAATCAAGCTAATGCAGTAGGAGGCCTGCATGGATGAGGAAAGAGCTCCAAATTGAGCTCAGACATAAAAAGAGGTATACAACAAGTGGAAGGAGGGGCAGATGCTCCCGGCAAAATATGGGGTTGCTGTCAGGCCTTGCAGGGATAGGGATAAGAAAGAAAATGTCAGCCTGGAGTTGAATACAGCAAGGGATGTGAGTGGCAGCAGGAAAGGCTTCTACAGGTACATAAAAAAAGGAGAGAGGGTTGCATGGCTAAATTAAGTTTTGTTAAACCAGACAAAGATAAACTGAAAAAACCTACCTCACTGTTGGGCTTTGCGAAGTGATATAAAAATAAATCTTTGTATGCCACATACTACTTTGCAGAACAAGTACTTTCCTTCTGGCTTGCTACTGGTGAAGTGACTTTTACCAGTACTCTGTGCTGCAACAAACTCTTTACACCACTTTCCAACCACTGGATAAGTTTCTTTCCATAGCTTATGGGACTTGGCAATGACAGCTTCCTGCCAGCATCAGTAGCATCACTTCTTTTCATTTATGTTGCAGGCTGTCTATGTTTTGGATATTTGCACTCTTGAATATTTTTGGATGTCTCTGTTGCCTTTCTTTGGACTCCAGGGGGTGCTCCCAAATGGACATAATCACACATAGCAAAACAAACACAGTACCCACTTTTGCTTAGCAGCAACTTTTAAAATTAGTATGTATAGTACAATGCAAATTGCAAATAAATAAATTAGGCATCATTATTTAGGAAGCTCTCACTTCTTTTTTCTTATTGCCACCTGGGCAGAATTTTGGAAAGTACTCATTGTGCCTAGGTTTCTTACATTTTCGGATGAGGTTTGGTTCTGCTAGGTGAGGGAAGCTGCAAAGACGGGTCAAAACGGTGGCTATTTGGAGAGCCTGGCTGAAGCAGGCTGGAGCAGAGGCCTTTGAGGAGGGTAAAGATGTGGGTTATGTGAATTCTCAGTTAAGATGCTACTGTTCCGAAGCAGAAAGATGAAGTTTATTTGGTAAATGAGCTTCAAGTCTGTGAAAGACTGTTGTGTGGTAGTACTGCCTAGATGTCACCAGACAAATGGGCTTCTTGAAAGCACGTGACACACAAGGCCAGCTAAAAAATGAGACAAAACATGGAAATAATTATTTTAAAAGGCTCAGTGATTAAGAAGCAGCATAAGAATAATTAATATGAAGTGAAACTAAAATGGATGAGAAACTAAACAATGCATTCAGGGATGAGAGTCTGTTAGGATTTCTGATGCAAGATAATGCAGAAAGAGAAAAATAATAGTATAGCAGGGAAA
>NW_010411224.1:1918-6324 GCF_000710305.1 Buceros rhinoceros silvestris | reverse complement strand
ATGGGGACTGAGCTTTTCTCTATTTGTTATCTTCAAAGAAGAGTATCTTTAATTAATAAACAGTATAACAGTCTTCAAACATTTTCTGTATTACATGTTACAACTAGCTCTCTTAATGAATAGCAACCTATCCCATTACAAACTTCTCCAAATGTATGTAAACCCATGACAGGGCATAGAACTGTGTGGATAATAAAGGGACTAATAAATAGGTCATGTAAGCAAGGAATTTGCACGTTTTCTCAGTGTAGTATTTAGACTTCTCCAATGTGGTATTTACTCTGACAGCTTGAAGGGTGAACAGTACAGTATTGCATTGTCTATAATTTCCTGCAAGATAAATCTGATCACCTCTGTTGAAATTGTAACTGTAATTTGCTAAGAAAGGTATTATTCAAATCTATAGTTACTGTTATTTCATAAGGTATTTCATAGTCCCCTGAGAAGCTTCAATACCCAACAGCAGAAAATCTATTTTACAGCAGTTTTGTAATGATTTTCTAGGCCATTGACTTGAGTAAAGAAAGACCTTACATTTTCCTTTAGTCTCTCATAATGGATTCCAATACAAAGTAGAAGCAAATAAGGTATTCTATAACTTGATTACTTATTTTTACTTTTTGAATCACATAGTGATTATGGTATAATGTAACAAGTTGATTCTATCTGTTTTACATAGGATACTGTAGTACATTTCATCATCATGGCTTGGCTTTGCGGACAAAGGTTTGGGAAGGGCTTTACCCATGCTTACTGCAAGCGCGCTGATGGCTGAAAAGGCCAATGCGGGATAGGCAAGTCTGGTTGCAAAAAGCACAGCGGAAGGTCTCCTTGGGTGGTATAGTCGAGGCACGGTTCCTTCTGCGTTGTCTTTTCTCCTCAAGACTGAAGACTAGCATCTCTTCTGGTGCGTTTGCTCACTAATCACTTCAAGGAGTCATTGACAGGAGATGTAAATATGACCACTAATTGAGGTAACTGTTAAGCAGTCTACATATGCCAACTAAATCTTTCATTAATATTGTCTCTGACTTCATAGCAAATTACTCCCATTACTATCCTGGGTGTTTAGGAAACACTATAACCCTAAATATTTTCCTTTATCTATATTTTTATGGGTTTCAGTGTTCTGTCGTCTTTGTTGATGTGGATGGTTTATAGCTGACCTGATTTAATATGTAGTTCCTTTCTTCTGTTACAGGTCTAAGCTGTCTGTTATCTCTACAAATCTTATCCTGTCATCTCAATCATCATCACCTTCTAGTAAGTTTCTGAGATGCATAATAAATATGAATTAAAAATACTGTTGTATAAGATCTTAATATGTCTCACATATGTCCTACATAACATATGTAGGCTTTGGTCCCAATAAACTGACTTCTAAAATCATTAAAAATTGTATTTGGTCACTGCAGCCTAGACTCTTTTTCACTGATTGCATGTCTCAGCTGAGGAATGGTTTAGACAAAGTAAAACTGTCAGAGATTAAAAAAGTAATTTCTGTGGCTGGTTAAACTGGCCGAATTCAGCACATCTACTGGCATTATTATATAAAACTGAAAGTTTTAGTTCCTTAAAGTGAAAATCACTCAGGAAAACACAGAAGCTGAGGCTTGAATTAAAATATTTCTTCAGAGGGTCATATATTAGAGCACTATTTGTCCCCTATTACTTACAAGACCCTGTACTATAGCTATCATCTATAAGAGTAATATTTGGCCTTTACATAGCCTCACACATCTTCAGAACATTACACAAATAATAATAATCTTCACCAAGTCCCTTTGAGGTAGACGTATCTATTATTAAACAGTTTTTAATTATGTGATTAGAAAATATCTAATAATGCAAAGCAGTATCTGACAATTTAATAAGCTCGTTTCTTGTGCACTCGGAGATAGTTCAGATAATGTTTAACATTTTATATTAAATGACAAAATTACTTCTTTGTTCCTTTGAAAAGCAAAAGGAAAATTATTCAATGTGATTTCCCTAAAATTTGGGAATACATTTTATTGAGAAGAAATTGTTTTTACAGAATCTATCCAATGGAAAAGAACATCTCATCAGCTCAAATTGATCGATTGATTGATTGATTTTTTAAAGGCTCGCTGAAAACTCTGCTATCACTAATATTTGTTCCTAGTATCCCAAACAGTGTTTGTACAACTGCAACTATGATCATTAAGATCATAGTTCATTAAGAACTGAGAAGTTACAGGATAATATTTTTAATAATCAGAAACAAAACCATAATTTAAAATGTTAATCATGTCCCTCTACCTCACTTTTTCCCAACTAAAGATAATCAGTTCTTACCAGAAGTTCAGCAATTTTCTGGCCATGAAACTTTTTCTCCAGCACTGGATCTACTGGAAGCTGGGAATAGGGAGCTAAGTACTTGATAAATGTTGATGAGGGAGATCAACAAATCTATACCTTGCAATCCCAGTGAAGGAAAGACGCTTCTTAAGGCATTTATCCCAGGGATCTAATTGTGTTTGTAAATTGGTCTGGATGAATACACAGGCATTTATGTAAAGAGATTTTTGCTTCCTGGAGTCATAGTTAAAGAAAAAAATACTGGCTTTGAAGGTTTTAAAAATCTACATCTAAATATCACTGTTGCAATGAAAATATAAGCTTTATTTAATCAGTAGAATAGTATTTAATATGATTTGTAAGAACAACTTGTGCCTGTATGGGTGCACTGAGGCAGGCATATGAAGAATCTTCAGCAGTCGCTGCTTTCTCCACCCACACGTAAATCTATTTATTTAAGTAAGCACTGAATCCTTCCGTCCTTCATGAAGACTACAGCTCTTCTGAAGACTGGGGTAAGCCAAGCAACTCATATTATCCAGGACTAAGTAAAGTAGTGCATACAAAAATAATTTTAAAAACCAACGGAATGATGCAGAGAAGGTTAGCATGGCTGCCGCTCAAAGATTGTCTGCAGATTCATGGATGTAGAGAAGACTATGTCTTTCGTGAGAACAACCGACCCTGCTTATCTGAAAGAATCTGCTGAAAGGCAGGTTGGCCAGATAGAAATGAGAGAAATGGGGATTTTGTAGCTTCATGGGAGAGAGGAAGAATATTGAGTTGAACAGGGAGAGGTTGCAGACAGGTCTAAGAGGCTTGGCATGGAAATCTGAAAACATGGAAAGCCACAGGGTAGACACAGTTTAATACAACCTTCAAAGCCACCAGAAGCTCCGAGGATATGGACTGACTGAAAACTTTCAGGAAGGCCTGGAAAAATTTGTTTTTAAATCTCTTGTTGATCTGTCTCAGCTTGGAGAGTCATGCTTTCTTCCTTTAAAAGATAACTGATGCTAATTTGTATTCTAATAAAATCTGGGCATTAAAGATTCATAGGGACTTTGCTGTGCTTACTTTCAGAAAGAGCTGCTGGCAGCTCAGCCTATACATCTGATCTATACATAAACCAAAATCCTTTAGGGTGGAAGCTACAGCTTCTCTGTGTGATGATGTTTATTAATCTTCCCTAGCAGTAACAGCGCACTGGAACATTAGACATCTCACTGTGTAAGACATCATTTGTGTCCCCGGCTCACATAATGGAGTTTCTTGATTGCCTTAATGTTCTTAGGAGCAGTACACTGCTGAAGTCTCTGAAGTAACTTAGCCTGGAATAAAGTCAGCAGTTTCATCATCTGGATGAAGTTATTTAAATAATGATGCTTTCACTGTGAGAAACCAGATTGAGTTGAGAAAATAGTAAGATGGATACTTTTTGTTTCTTGTCCATTAAGTCAAAGCTTTCCTGCACTGGGCCACTGGTCTGTTCCTACGTTTCACTCTGTTGTTATAAAGTTAGTTTAAGTTATATTCATTCACCCATTTAATGACCGGACTTGCATTATCAGTACAGCTGTAGGCATCAGCAAATTCACTTTTATCTTATGCCTGCTTCTGCTGGTTTTTTAATAAATAGTATGAAATATTGTAAATATTGGTTTGAAGTCTCTATGAACAGTCAGTTTAGAGCCATTCATGAAAGAGAGGGGTTTTTTTTGCTGGAATGCATTAGTGTTTTTTCTTGTATGCATAGAATATTTTATTATTACTCTAATTAGTATTAAGCAATTGGTGCCTGCAAGATGGCAGACATTATTCGAATGACTATGGTCTCCACAATACTTTCTGTAGCAAAATACACATCTCTTGTGTCTCTTATATGTGTTTTTCAAGCACTAGAAATCAGCACACGTTTTAGCACATATTATAAATGAAATGATCCACACATCCTTGGAAAACTATTGCTGTCATGCTTTGCAGTAGATGTGCACTTATTGCAAATTATGCTTCATTAGGAAATACTAAAATAATTTGGTTTTAGTATTTGTAAAATAAATAAAATACTAAAAGCAGTGGCATTC
>NW_010411224.1:0-1841 GCF_000710305.1 Buceros rhinoceros silvestris | reverse complement strand
CATTCCTGAAAGCTTTTAAGGGGAAACATATCAGTTGCTAATGCACTTGCTGTAATTTCTCCAAATATTTAGAGAGGACAAACCAGTGGTCTAATGCAGATTACCATTGCAAATGAGAGCAATGAAGACAGATGCATTGCAAGGGATTTGATTAAAAAAAAAGAAAACCAAACATTTAATTTGGGCAGTTAAACTCTGCTGTTCATATGGTTTTCGTGTTTGACTGAACTTATGATTGCAGTACACTCAAAACTGCACCGTTCCATTCAAGGATATATAAAAACAGATGTTTCACTACAGTTGTTGCGAATTTAGTACTGATGTTGCAAGTTTAATGAAAAATTGCAAAAGCAATTTCAGTTTTGTTTATTTTAGTTTAAACAGAAATTCACAAAGATTGGCAGAAAGAATCATCACACTATATTCTACAGGAAAAGGCTGAAAACACTCTAACAAAGAAGCAGGTAGAGGGCTTGAGTAGGACATCTTTTAAGCAAATATCCAAACCACCACACTCCATCCTAACTATGATGCACTGACAGTCGCAAAACAAAGTTACGAAGGTCACCTTAGACTTTCTGTGAACCAAACCATAGCATTTAAAGCACTGGGCAATTTCTCATTTTCAAAATTTGTCTTTATTTTTCATTTGGTGGGAACAGTTAAGGAAAATAAATATCGAATTTGCAACTCTTTCTGGATGATCTCAAATTGTATTTTAGAAAAGGACAAGGAAGGTGTAAAGATATTTGTTACTGGAAGAAAAAAATCATCCAACTTCAGTGGTTAAACACTGTAAACAAAGCACACATCTGAGTCTCTATTCAAAGCAAAACTCTGGGAAAAGTGAGAGTATAATAAAAATTTAGACAAAATAAACCATTAAAACTACTACAAATAGAATAAATAGTATAAATACTATAAACAGTATACTATAAATAGTAGTTTTGATTTAAACTCACATGCATATGAATTTTTCTTAGTATGGAGGGCAGGAGATTAAAGATGATCTGCCAAAAAAAAAAACCCCCAGGATTAAAAGATGGAGTTCAAATGTGCATTTAGGGCTGAGAAAGATGAGGATGGTAGTAATTATTTTACAGCTCCACCAGGCACCTTTGTCCAATTCGCCAAATGATTTCTTTTTCAGAACAGCTTGGAGGAGTCCAGAACTGCTGGCTGGCCTATGGAGCAGACATAAGTACTACCGCTGGAGACTGTTAATCTTCATTGTCTTTAAATTTGGTATTCTGTAGAGATACAAATACTACCTCTTGTTCTAAAAAGCAGAGTGCAGGTACAAGAGCTGCATAAGCACTAAATGACATTCTTCATAAGAATTTTGAAAATGTATCCTTTCATTTCACAATTTTTCCCTCTTTCACATAGACCCCGAGCTTGAGATTCCTCATTCAGAAGAAAAGTTTGGGTCATCTGCCTGAGGGACTGGTTTCCTTTTGACTCAAAAATCTCACCTTGGGTATCTATTTTTCTTGCATTTCCTACAACTTTGTACGTGAGAGTTTAAATGAACTAATATATTTTGGTTATTTTGCAGGGACCTTCAGAATAATTATTTTAGCAAATACTTTTTATAAAGCTGATCATCTTCAAATCAAAAAGCTAAAAATTAGAGGCTGTGAGAAAACTCCATCCGAAGATCACTGCTAGCATCAGAAGATTCTGATAGCAAAACTTTAAATCATTACTATGGCTGAAAAACAATGATGATAGTAATAATTGATTAAATTTTCCCACTCCTTCTCAGCGTATGTAAGACAAACTGTCAGATTAAAACACAGGTTCTCTGACTTTCCCATTGGTAGAAGACAGTGGTTATT
>NW_010411223.1:32141-32920 GCF_000710305.1 Buceros rhinoceros silvestris | reverse complement strand
ACAGACACAGAAACTTAGGGCTGACGCTTTTTAGAATAGCCCCAACTTGCAACATGTTCTCTGTATGGAGCACTATTCGCTAAGGGGGCGGGGAGGGAGTTGCTGCTCCTGCTGGGGCTTTGAAGGAACACTGCTTTCCCATGTTTCCCAGGAAATCCTGGAAATCCAGACTGCCACAGTACTGGATTGCCTGTTGAAAAGAAAATGCCTTTATTTGGGCAAGCAAATTACATGTGATTTGGCTAGTGTAGAACAGGGACTTTTTGTGCAGATTCGCGAGATAAGTGACTCTCAGCACTGAACAATAGTGACCATACCTTGTACTAGCTTGTACTAACTTAACTTCTTAAAGTTCTCTCTTTCATGGTGAGATATGTCCAGAGCAAAGTGAAAATACTATGTGCATAAATAAATATGTCTATATCAACATATGTAATCATACGTATCTATATGTATAGTGATAGATGTAGATGGTACTATTGTAGATGGAATCAAAAGCACCAGTATTGCTGTCTTAAAATACGAAAGTAAGGTCACAGTGTATAAGCAGAAATAGGGTTTGGTGTAAAAACAGATTAAAGGTCAAAATTTTAAGCGGAAGCATGGGAAAACAAACAAATATATGTATGCCGACATTTTAATGACACAGAAATGTGTCAGGTTGTGCAGCTTCATTGTTCTTCCCTTTTACTTTGTGCCCTTGTTCCATGATACGTTTTCACCCTTTGTTTCATTATTACTGATCAGCCGCTTACAGGAACTATCATCGGCTTTCTCGG
>NW_010411223.1:4705-31878 GCF_000710305.1 Buceros rhinoceros silvestris | reverse complement strand
TTTGATTATTACTGAGCAGCCGCTTACAGGAACTATCATCGGCTTTCTTGGAAGAGCATCTTGAATGTGGAAATCCTACAGATCAGCAGATACTATCTGAGTTTTCTTTTTCTTGAAGTTGTTGTAGGATGTTCTACTTCTGCTGTGTCAAAAGTAATGAGAGAGCATCCTGAAAAATTCCTTTCACAAAAAAACAAAAATAGCAACAAAAAGCCCAAAACATCAGACTGTGGAGAGACAAATTGCAGTGGCAAATTAATTTGTGAGTGCTAGGACAAAGCAAAGCAGCTCACTAGACCCACTTGAGTCAGTGTCAGTACACATCAAAGCGGATCAGGTCAGCAGCAGACTGACATGCTGAGTAGGAGGGATGAACAAGGGACTTGGGTCATCTTTATTTATACCAAGGTCGGTGAGGAATAATATGAAACAAGAAATATTAGGATTTGCTAGTCTTGGGTCTTAAGTAATTAGCTTGAATGATCCTGCTAGCCAGGAGGATCATGGGATCATCGGATAATTCAAGCTGGAAGTGACTCCTGGATGCCACCAAGTCCAATGTGCCACTCAAAACAAAGACAACTATGATGTGAGATATGGATGCTCAGGGCTTCATCCAGCCAGATCTTGAAAAATCCCTGAAACTGGAAAACCACCCAACTTCCTTGGGTGATCTAAACTTTTACTGACCCCATCACAAAAAATTTCTCATTATATCAGTTGGAAACTCCCTTGTTTCAGTTTATGCCTTTCACTTTCTTCTCCTCCTACCATGCATCACTCCTCTGAAAAGCCTGGCTCAATCTTCATGAGAAGTCTTATGTACAATGACTTGAGAATTACTGGTTAGACCTTTACACAGTTTGTTTCCCCAACATCAGTCTGCCTTCCCAGTTCCTCCACCGGCTCTCACCTGGTATCTTATCAGACATAAGCTACAGGGCTCCTTTTAAGGGTCAAAGTCCATCTCCACCTTTACTTTCTCCTCCTATTACTGAAAAACATTCAAGAATCCTTTGCCAGATTTTTTTTTTTTTTATAGAATCATAGAATCATAGAATCATAGAATCATCTGGTTGGAAGAGACCTCAAAGATCATCGAGTCCAACCGTTGCCCCTGCACTGCCAGGATCCCTACACCATGTCCCTCAGCACCAGATCCACACGATTTTTAAACACTTCCAGGGATGGGGACTCTACCACCTCCCTGGGCAACCCGTTCCAATGCTTAATAACCCTCTCTGTAAAGAAATTTTTCCTAATATCCAACCTAAACCTCCCCTGGCGCAACTTGAGGCCATTCCCCCTCGTCCTGTCATTCTCAATATGGGAGAAGAGATTGACCCCCACCTCTCTACAACTTCCCTTCAGGTAATTATAAAGAGCAAGAAGTCCTGACACTTTCATGTTTGTTTATACTCTGTCCCCAATCCAAAAAAAAAAAAAAAAAGTCTCTGCAACAGCAGATGCAACGTTCCTGACACATCCCCAGCCATATCCCTCCTTTAAACTTTCCTTTGCTGTGACACCTGTGAGGAATTTACAACACTCACTGCTACACCGCTGACACCTGCCTGCAGCCCGGTGACGTGCCTCGCTTAAATGCCCGTATTCAGCTCTCAATCTCGAAAGGATTACACTTCTCGCTGGTGCGAGAGTGTCTGTTACGTGCTGAAAAGGGGTTTATAGAGTTACAGAGACATTTAGGCTGGAAGAGAGCTCTAAGGTTTTCTACTTCAAGCCCCTGCTCGTGACTGGATGGAGATTTTGTGAAATCCACGTAAGATCTCTAAAACCTCCATAGCTTCTTCCAGCAATAATTGCAGCACTTCTCTCTAGTGGGGAAACAGAGAACAGACTTCTTCCTTTCTCTTTTTGTGTTTGAAGACTGTTCTTGACTCATCTTGTTAACTCCTTCAAGCTGAACAGACTTAGCTTGGTCAACCATTCCTTAAAAATACTTAGTTTTTGAAAAACAAAAATATTTTTGCTCTAAGAGCATTATTTTTGTATTCTTTGATATCACAACCATAAGCCATACGGCTTTAGCTGTAACAATGCTAAAGCTCTACCAGAGACATACTTGGGTCTATACAGCCCCACAGATTTCCTCCTCAGTCACCCATGGATAGCATAAAATTTTAGACGCTCATTTTGCTGCTACTTGGAGCTTTAGAGACTATTTTTGCTGATAAACAGAATTTGTAAGAGTATTACTAGCTTGTTGCAATGGAACTACTGTAGCTGTGCAAAGACTAATAAGAAGCTAAGATAGCCTGACCTAAAACCAGGGCAAAGGTCACTGCATTGCTCAACTTCCACTTCTAGAAACATAGAATCACCGAATGGTTTGGTCTGGAAGGGACCTTTAAAGATCATCTAGTCCAACACCACTGCCATGGGCAGGGACATCTTTCACTGGACCAGGTTCCTCAAAACCCCTGTCCAGCCTGATCTTGAACACTTCCAGGGGTGGGGCATCCACAACTTCTCCCCGGTTCACTCCAGTGTGTCACTAACCTCATCGTAACAAATGTCTTCCTTATCTCCAATCTCAATCTAATCTACTCTCTTTCAACTTAAAAGGTCCTAGTAAAAAGTCTCTCTCTGTCTTTCTTACAAGTCCCCTTTATACAGTGAAAGGCCACTATTAAGATCTCTCCAGGGGTTTCTGTTCTCCAGGCTGACCAACCCCAGTCCTCTCAGCCTCTCTTCACAGGAAAGGTGTTCCAGCCCGCTGGCCATTTTTCTGGTCCTCCTCTGGACCTGCTCTAACAGGTCCATGTCTCTCTCGTTCTGGGGACTTCAGAGCTGGATACAGAACTCCAGGTGGAGTCTCACCAGAGCGGAGGGGCAGAATCACCTCCCTCCACCTGCTGACTAAACTGTATGCAACCCAGGATATGTTTGGCTTTCTGGGCTGTGAGCACACATGGCTAGCTCGTGTCCAACTTTTCATCCACCAGCATCCCAATTTCCTTCTCCACAGGGCTGCTCTCAAGCCATTAATCCTCTAGCCTGTAGCTTTCTTAGTGATTGCCCTGAGCCAGGTGTTGATCCTTGCACTTGGCCTGGTTGAACTTCATGAGGTTCACATGGGCCCACTCCTGAAGCCTGTCAAGGTCCCTCTGGACGGTCCCTTCCCTCCAGTGTATCAACTGCACCACTCAGCTTGGTGTCACCTGCAAACCTGCTGAGGGTGCACTCGATCCTGCTGTCGATGTCATTGATGAAGATATTAAATAGTATTAGTCCCAGTATGAGTCCTTGAGCGACATCATTTGTTACTGGTTTCCACTGATCCTGATAAGGCCTATCATGCATTCGCCATGAGCATGGCAGCAAAAGAGTTAAAGTCCCGGTAGCATAGCACTAATGCTGGGAAAGAAAGTATTCCCTCAAGGAAGAATAGCTCTATAAGATTTCTTATCTCTTTCCAGAGAACCCGACTTAACCAGTGACTTGTTCAGTCAAGGTGATTCAGAAAACAGAGGCATTCACAAATACCAAACTTCTTCCTGCTTGTTATCTCTTCCTGTATTTGCATACGTTACATGCGTTACATGGAAGATAACGTGTTCATCCGTCCTCCGCGGTCATCTTGATCTTCTAACAGCTCCCACTCTGACACTTTGAAATTCAGCACTTGTCTCCAGCAACAGTAGATTGCCAGTGTATTCCTGTCACTCACAGCTCCTCACCAGTTGTGCTGTTGGTGGTTGCAAGGCTGTGAGTCCACCTTATGCACCATGGGCATTTCCACAACCAGATGTGCTGTGTGCAGTGCTCCCAGCTGCAGTTCCCGAGCCTCTCCTCTGCTCTGCATGCTTGTTGGTCTCTAGCTCTGTTAGCAACTCCTGCTGCTGGACCACAGCAGGAGGAGGAACACGACACGTAGTCACCTGCCTTGCTGTCAGTGCTCATCTCTCAAACATGCAGGAGATTTTCCTCTGGTATATCTGTTTGTTGTGATTCCCTGAGGGGAAAAGCCTGGTAGGTCGGCCATGGCTTCACTGATGGCAAAAGGGAATTTGTTCCCAGCCTTTTCAAAGACATTCGGCTTGTTTTGCTGCCTCATTAATTGCTCCATCTGATTTATGAGGTCTGGTAGTGCACGTAAACAACAGCTCATTCCATCTCGTGCGGCCGCAAGGGGCGATTAATGCAGCCTTGTCCTTGGACCTGAGTCTCGCTGCAACAGCCACTGATAGGCAGCAGCTCCAGGTCGATTAGCTGCTCCATTCCCCACAGGTCACACTGTTCTGAGGGGGTGTCTCACAGCAGCAGCAGCCACTTATCAGTTTTAGCCATCTGCCTGCAGGGCACAGACATCACACGTGTGCCGGGGATTCAGGAGTCTGTGCTGACCTCAAGGACAGATGAACTGCACCCCAGGAATATGTGGGGCGGTGTGGGGAGGAATAGGACTTTGGAACTGTGTGAAAGACAAGTTTGCTCCAAGAAGGGGAATTTCTTATAGGAATAACCTGCTGCAGCTGAGCTCATTTCACCATGTCACGATTATTTTCCCAGAGCTCTCTACAGATTGCTGAAGGAAGGTCTCTCATTACTGCTTTTGTCAGCTCCATACTTTCCATTTTTTCAGATTTGATTTAGAAAAGTTAATTCCTGTCACTAAGAAGGATAATTAGGGGAAGCAGGGGCCCATGTATGGAATTTGGTGTTTTGCTAAAAAACTGCCAGATCTGCAAAGAAAGCCTGAAACAATGAAAGCCTGAAACAACGAAAGCCTGAAACAACAAGGATGGAGTTAAAGATCTTATCTGCCACCACCATGAAGCCCATCTGCCACCACCCTAAAGATCGATAACATCCTTTAAACTACCATAAATTTCACCTATAGCTGTCAAGACCGGACGACATCCTTCACCTGCTATAGACATCACAACAATACTGTGGCGAAGTTGGTGTCGTAAATTCCCAGAAGGAGAGGCCTATAAATACAGACTAAAAATCCAACTACATTTTGTGCGTATCGATGGATGCGCCCCCAGCGCTGCTTGCTTTCGCCTTCTACGAACCTTTTAATAAACCAAATTAAAGAGAACTCACGATGTATGTGTGAATCAATGCGGCATTTATAACGAGGATGAGGAATCTCATTTAAGCTTGGCCATAGTGTTGCTATGATTAAGCCAAAGTCAAACGAGGCACTACCAAGAAACCACAACACAAGGGAGAAGAATATTCTGACAAAGAAAACCAAGAAGAAATTAAAGAATCAGCAACTAAACTGAAGGTGGCATAGCTGTATTGCTGGGTAAAGAGAAGATGCGTCTAAAAGTGCATTTGAAAAAGAAGCTGCTGCAGCCTTGCTTCCTGCAATGGGTTTGCAGGAAGTGTTGGATACAGAGATTAAAAGCTGCTGTAGTGTCAAGACGGGGAAGTACCAGCCCTGGATGAAATGAGAAGGACAGCAAGCAACACTGGAAGTCTGCAAGGTTGGAAACAGGAGGTCTGAGAATTCTGTGTTTGAAAAACTTCTTGAGTTTCCCCAAGTGCATGTTAAACCATTCAGCCAAAAAAGGAGATTAAGACATTCGCAGCAGAATATCCTGTCGTCTTGCTTCCCTCACTCCTCTGGCTGTGGGCTGCCTGGGCGACGGAGCTGCCAGGGCAGGTTACGAGTCACAGCGGCCGTTCACACAGCCGGTCCAAAGGAGCTGCCTCACCGCCCTGAAACGGTGGGGCAAAGGGGCCTGGTGTTGATCATCTCTGCCTGCAGCTATGGCCCCCGAGTTTCCCCCATCGTGAGACTCAGGCTGTGGGGTGACTGCCTCCTGACTGGTAGTATTGTTCGTGTGACTCCAAAGCTTTTAACCGGTATTTTGAAAGCTGGTATCTGTCCTCAATGCATCATTCTCCACTTGGATGTGAAATAATAACTGCCTGCTGATATGTTTGAAAGAATTTACACCACCTTGATGTACTTACTTTGCAGTAAGAGTTTCAAAACTGGTTCATAGGTTCCCCTCTGAACAAATGTGCCAGCACCAAACCAATGAGTGTTACCAAGGAATTTGGTTTTTAACCTAGAATTGAAGTTCTTCAGTGAGATTCTTCTCTTCTGGACAATGGGGGAGCCAAAAATTTTATTCCTGTACCTGCAGCTGCTGAAGCTCTGTGGAGTTTCTCCTCAGACTGCCTCTGAACTTGTGGTGGAGATTAAAATTTGTGCTGCCTTAAGCTCTGTACATTTTCACTTCCGAGAACTAACTGCTTCTGTGGGGTCATCTGAGTGTGTCTGCTGTTCTGCAAGCAGATGATTATGCCCGCTGTAACTATTACACCGCTGTAAGCAGGGGGGGAAATAACTCCGAGTGAGAACAGTGTTGTGATGTATGGGTTAGAAAAGTGGCCTTGGCCGGTGTCCCAACCGAGGGGGAAGAGTCTCCGTACAGACAAGAAGTAGCGTTGGAGAAGCAACTCCCAGCTCCTGACCCGAATCTTAGGGGTTTGATCCCCTAATTTATGTGACTGTGGGCAAGACTATTGCTGAGTGGATTATACCATCTGGAATGTTTTCTCTCGGGCAGTGGAATGGAATTTCCCCTGATCTTTCTTTATTCATCCATCAGTGAGGTTCACTTCTCTGTTCTTTGTGCTTCTCTTTTGCTGTTCTTGCGATAGGCCGGATACACAAGTTCATTGGCTGCAACCAATACTGAAACCCTCCAGCTTCTCTTTATCTGGCTTTTTCAAGCAACTAAATAGTGGTTTGGGTTGACATCAGGGCATGTTCTTTGTGGAGGGTTTTGAAGGGTCAGGTCAGGTTCTGCTTCTTTGAATGATGCAGCACTGCCCTGTTTGGTCTGTGCCTTATGGACAGCTCAGGACTGAGCCATCTACATAGCTCCCCATGGGTCACCTCTGCCTAGCTAGGGCCTCAAGGTGATCCAAGGCTGGGTGGTTTCTACAACCCACCGTGAGTCGCCTGCATGCGCTAGACGCTTACCAACATTTGTTTAAGAACTACGAGCCAGACAATCCATACAGTCATGCCAAATGCAATTCTTACTTTCCACATCATGGGCTGAAGGACAGTCACTCGGTGTTCTGTCAGCCAGGAGTCGTGATCCGTCAGTTCATGAAGCCCAGCCATGGGCTTGAGCTGAGAGATGAGTTGATGTGAGGAATCATCTCAGGGAAGTTTGCCAAAGAACCTGTTATCTGATCCAGCATGCAATACAGCATTGATACCAAACAAGGTTAAACGGTTAATGTGCAATCATAACCCTGTTTCTGGGTAGACCTTAAGCCTGTGGTTTGTATTCTGTGGTTACCCAAACATGCCTGAACTTGCTCTGCTGACATTTCTAACCAGACTGTTCATGTATCCCCTCTTAGTTAGACCCATGGTGTACAAGCCTTCTCTAGATACCTCCTATTGGTATACCACAGGTTACAAGCCTTCCTTATTCACCATTGTGTTCAAATGTTCATTTGCACTTCCCTGTGGATTAGGAATAATTCCCTCTGTGAAAGTTTTTTTACTTACTGTTTTATTTTGGAGGCAGTCTTTCTACTCTGTAGTAGCACCAGGCAAAGTTTAACAGGGCCTGGGGCCCCCAGATCCAGCTTATCCCTGTGCTGACAGGCAGGTTGAGATGCCAGTGCTCTGGTCTTTCCTGAGCAAGAATGCCATGCGGTACTTTTGTATAGGGATGCACATCATGTGAGGAGTACAGGAGGGAAAGTCGGGGGCGTGTTGTCTTCTGAGATGCCCCTTAAAGCCTGTTGTAAGGGAGAGGGGGGAGGGTAATTAGGGAATATGATTTCAAGAGTACTGCTACCTGAGCAGTGTAGAAATTCCCTGCTAGTCTACGGTGCATTGTACTCCAAGAGCAACTACACCCTCCACTCCCAAAGTAAAGAAAATCTCCTCCCTGGTGACCAGGAGAACTAGAGACAGACAGGAATATGAGCTGGTTAAAATCACAGACCAACGGCAACTTTTGCAGGTAACGTAATCTTTTCTTTGCCCAAGAGAAACAGAATTATGATTCAGAGACATCTGGCTTTAATGATTTTTCAGTGACATAGGCCAAGAAAATAAGAGAATACCTTCTTTTTTCTTTAAGGAATGGCATTTTTTACAAAGGAAATACTATTAGGTGTATTTCCTAGGAAGGATAAATAGAGACAAACTAAATAATCTGTCTTCTGTTACCAGTGCCTGTGTAACATCATTATTGTTCTGAGATTCTGAAAGGGATCCCTCAGACATGACCAAGACAATTCAACAGGACTTCCAAAATCATTTCTTCCACAGGTTGGTTTGGGTGGAAGATGACACTTGATACCATTTCTATAGCCCATATTAGAACATCCCTCCCAATATGCAGTCTCCTTTCTTCAGCACAGCTGACTTTTCTGGAGAGTGCTCAGTGCTTCCAAGTTATTTTGGCCTAGAGTAGGGAGAATGCTTCATGTTCTTTGAAGTGAATTTTGAGATCCCATCTAAAGGTTTTTGGTGAAGGAAACCTGAAACTGGCTGCAAAGCAGTAAGACGTGTCCTAAAGCACATGCAGCCTGAGCTCTCACCATTGCATTTGCCCACACAAGCCTAGCAGAGGAACATAAGTGGTGGATAAGTCAGCAAGAGCCTGCAGTGTTTGTTCCAAAACGAGAACAAAGCCCAGCAAATGATAGTGCAGCCTGTTCTTCACTTTCAGCTATACATACAAGAAAATCGCAGAATAATTTCAGTTGGAAGAGACATTTAAGCTCATCAAGTCCAACCATTCATCCTGCACTGACAGGCCAGCTACTAAACCACGTCCCTCAGCACATCCACACGTCTTTTAAATACCTCAAGGGATGGTGACTCCACCACTTCCCTGGGCATCCCATTCCAGTGCTTCACAATCCTTTTGGTAAAGAAATCTTTCCTGATCTCCAACCTAAACCTCCTCTGGGGCAACTTGAGGACGTTTGCTCTTGTCCTGTCACTTGTTACTTGGCAGAAGAGACTGACACCCACCCTGCTGCAACCTCCTTTCAGGTAGTTGTAGGCAGCGATAAGGTCTCCCCTCAGCCTCCTTTTCTCCAGACTAAACAACCCCAGGTCCTTCAGCTGCTCCTGAATGAGACTTGTGCTCTGGACCCTTCACCAGCTTCACTTCCCCTCATTGGACACACTCCAGCACCTCAATGTCCTTCTTGGAGTGAGGGACCCAAAACTGGACACAGTACTCAAGGTGTGGCCTCCCCAGTGCCAAGAACAACAGTGTCAAGTACAAAAAACTGGCTGGATAGTCGGACTCGAAGAGTAGAGGTGAATGGAGTTCAATCTATTGGTGGCCAATCACCAGTGGTGTCCCCCAGGGCTCAGTACTGGGGCCTGTTCTCTTTAACATCTTTATCAGTGATCTGGATGAGGGAGTTGAGTGCACCCTCAGTCAGTTTGCAGATGACACCAGACTGGGTGTGTGTGACGATCTGCTTGAAGGTCAGGAGGCTCTGGAGAGGGATCTGGAAGGGCTGGATTGATGGGCTAAGACCCGTGGTATGAGGCTCATTATGGCCAAGCGCTGGGTCCTGCACTTGGATCACAACAACCCCCTGCAACGCTACAGGCTTGGGGAAGAGTGACTGGAAAGCTGCCAATTGAAAAAGGGCGTAGGGGTGTTGGTCAACAGCCGATTGAACATGAGCCAGCAGTGTGCAAGAAGGCCGACAGCATCCTGGTTCCTATCAGCACTAGTGTGGCCAGCAGGAGCAGGGCAGTGATCGTCCTGTTGTACTCAGCACTGGGGAGGCCACACCTTGAGCACTGTGTCCAGTTTTTGGTCCCTGACTTCAAGAAGGACATTGAGGTGCTGGAGCGTGTCCAGAAAAGGGCAACAAAGTCGATGGATATTTCATAGACCAGTCTTATGAGGAGCGAATGAGGGGCCTGGGGTTGTTTAGTCTGGAGAAGAGGAGGCTGAGGGGAGACGTTATTGCTGTCTACAACTGCCTGAAAGGAGGCTGTGGTGAGGTGGGAGTTGGACTCTTCTGCCAAGTAACAAGTGACAGGACAAGAGCAAATGGCCTCAGGTTGTCCCAGGGAAGGTTTAGGTTGGATATTAGGAGAACTTTCTTTACAGGGTGGGTTGTGAAGTACTGAAACAGGCTGGGCCGGGGGGGGGGGGGGCGCCCCACACCCGGCTGTTCTTCCAAGTAAGAAGTGATAGGACAAGAGCAAATGGCCTCAGGTTGTCCCAGGGAAGGTTTAGGTTGGATATTAGGAGAACTTTCTTTACAGGGTGGGTTGTGAAGTACTGAAACAGGCTGCCCAGGGAGGTGGTGGAGCCCCCATCCCTGGAAGTGTTTAAAAGCCATGTGGCTGTGGCGCTGAGGGACATGGTTCAGGGACCCTGGCAGTGCAGGGTGAACAGTTGGACTCGATGATCTTAAAGATCTCTTCCAACCAGATGATTCTGTGATTCCGTGATTCTGCTGCACTGCTTTTTCAGGAGAGGTCGATGAAGAGTACTTACAAGTGACTTCACAAACTGTTCTCTGAATACGTAGAGATACCTCGTCATGAAAGGGCAGTGTTCATGTATATTAAACCACAAAAACTATGTAAAATAGACCCATTGTTTCTTTCAATCATTTCTTTAATGGCAACAATGCAAAATGAAATACAGAAAACAGCAGAGATCATGGTAAAGCAAGAGCATGATAAAATAAATCACAGAGTGAGAGATACTGGTTATATACTGACATGAGTACATAGAAGCAACATGCCGTGCTCTTCCATTACACGGTACAGGACATCGGAACGCCAGCCACCGGTGCCATGGGTTACACGCCCCTTGTATGTCTCTTATCTTTGAGTCGCTTTCGTTTGACCAAATCTGATCGGTTTTGCATTCACGGGGATTATGGGGAGGGAGAACAATGCAAGGCAGGATCAAGAAATACAGATCTGCAGTGCAGCACGGCAAAGAACTCTCCCATTCAGTGCTTCCATGACACAGCAGGGAAAAAAAGCAGTACGAGCACAGAGAGACATCTGAGTCTCAGATTTCTTGTTGGGGCTGCGTCTTCCCTCAGCATTGCCGAATTTGCAATCTAACAGCACCTGCCGGGAAGAAGGGGGCGCAGAAATGAAAGCTTGTCATTGAAATTGATTGCCCTGTAAGTTGGAAGGTGCTCGTTTTCTCGCGCAATGTAACGAAATCCACTTCCGTCGCTGTGCTCACACAACAGCCAGACACCTCTCTGGACTTTGTGAGAAGATATGGTGTCGTTGTCATACCCCCTAGCCAGATTGGTTGGTTCTCTTACTATTCTGCTCTTCCCTTGATAGTTATCGTGTTCATAGAGAGTGATCTGGGGATTGTGCAGATTTTCAGTGATCCTCTGCAGGGAAGTGATCTTATCATTCATATCTTTACCAACAAAGTGATGGTCTCCCTCCTCAAATACCAGTAACCGGCCTGTATAGTTGTGGTGCTCATAAGCCACCCAAGGTTGGCCAGTGACCCTCACTGAGGAGATACAATCATTCCAATCTACAGCTTTTAGATTGGCGATGTCAGTGGTGAACTCTCTGGAGTAACCCTGGAAGTTGGCATGCTCGTAAACAGTGATTTTTCCCATCTCGGGTGGACTTCTGCAGTTCCGGTTTCTTGCTGTAGGAGCTGGGTGACAACCTGACAAAGAAAAACAGAAAACAAGCAATGCTTGTAAGAAGCCTTTTCACACCAGGCACAAAATGCTGCAGTGAGGGGAGAAAAAGAAAAAAGGAAACGTAAAACTTCTTTAGCAGAGGATAAATAAAGCAGCAGTTGGAAAAGAGTGAAGGCATGACATAGAAATGTGAATTTGGATGAAAAAGGTAAAATAAGATATGTAAAAGATACATAAAATAAAACTGTGCAGTTTTAGTTGGTTGTGGATGTTTATGTCTACGTGTGATGGATATCTAGGCAACCAGTTTAACATCTTATTGGTGTATCCTAAATCATAATGGAATAAAATATATAACTGGTGATAAATTGTTCCGCTGATAATTGACACTGCGTTTGAGAATTATTTTAGAAACTGGTGTTCGTTGTTTGGATTAGATTTCGTGATCCACAGAGTATTACAAGTAAAGAAGTAGTGAGACACTCAGTTAATTTCTAAATGAAAGTGCATTTTGGGCTGTAAATAGGAAAAAAATGGGTTCTGTTAAGGCCAGAGCTAACCTTCTCCACTCACTGAGATACCTTATTTCTCTTTTTAAATGGAATTCTACCGGAATCGAGATTCCTGTTCTTGACATAAACTGAGGAGCTATCAAGTTCAAAGCATGGGCTCTTTGAGTCAGACTGAATTTCAGGTTGTAAATGTCCTTTTGTAGCGCTGTTACAAATACTCATCCTAATTCCACATAAGTCATCTGGAAGCAGATAAACAGCCACAGTATTTATCAGTGACAGCTGCAGACACAGAAACAAACAGCCAGTTAAGCTTTCTCTTTCTAAATCACGTAACAGTCATCGAAGCAAAGTTGTAGATTTCAGGGCAAATATGTCTGAGGGAAAGAAGCAGTTACTCTAGCTGCTTTTGGGAAGGGATGGGAGAAGGTCGGATCTGCCCAAGTCAGACTAAAATTGCAAGACTTGAGTGACGTAATCAGCATTTGAAAATTTTCTCACTTAAATCTCACTTTAAAGAAAAAAATAATCTATGTGATCAAAAACACTTAAGCATTTTTTTTCACAGTTATAACTGAATTTGTGGAGGCTGTGGCTACCCAAAATTTAATTTATTGATTGATTGGGTGCTAGTGTAATGACCTTCTGCCTGTAGAAAAAGCAATAATAATAATAAGCCAGTTACTTTTCCTGATACAACATAAAGATCCTATGTGCAAGGTTAATTTGTAAAATATTCTCACTTTCGCCCCTTGGAATTTTGTAGCAATGGGTCTCTCCAGCCTCCCCCTTTGGTAAGGTATGTTTGTCCTGCAGCTGTCCTCCCGTCACCTGAACAATGCGTCAGGTCTCTTGCAAACAGAGACATCAATGCTGCAGTTCTCACCCCAACACTTCAACCTCTTTCTCTTCAGCTACGTATCACCGTAGCTGCCCAAGAAGACATTGAAAGTTTTCATGTGAAAAGTGTGCATCTCACCTTGAGGTCAGCTTCTCGAACGGGGAGAGCTGGTGGCACTTCCTCCAGTCCGGTGCTGCTGTTTGTGAAAGGCGGCTCACTTGTCTGCATTTATAGCCTGCATGGAAGTCTTGCGAAACGCCCCGTCCGACAGACTACGTGGCTGATATTATCCTTGGGAATCAAAAATGACCAACTCTTTTATTTTCATTTTCCTACACCACACATCAGGTTGCTCTGGTTCAAAAGTTCACTGAAGAGCAAACAACTTGATGAACCTTAGAGCTTTGAGTCTTTATTCTCCAGAAGCCGGTCGACTCGTAGCAAAGTGTTTGGTGACACGAGGCTATAGAATTCTTTGCCTTGCTGCAGTTTACTTTTCTGGGTAGCTGGGAAGCACATCTAATACACAACATTAGTTTTCAAAGGGTTTCTGTGTGAGACAGCCAGGTGACAGAGGTGGCATTTATAAGTAGCTTTTTTTTAAATTTACTTCTCCCCTTCTCACCTACATAGACGTTTGAGCAGTCATGGGGATGCAGGAGCTGGTAAAGTAGGGCAAGGAGGCTCTGGCAGAGCTGCAGTGGCAATATTTTACTTCTTGTCACATTACAAGTTCACTCTGTAACATATTTTCAGGTGCATTAATTGGCTGATCTGCTGGCAAGCTGTACCGCCGTGGGAGGAAACAAAGGGATCTTTGTTAGGTCAAGAGCAATCCAGATCCTGTAAATACCCACAGCAGTAAAAAGAAGAGACTTCCTTTAAAGCCTTACTTCACCCTCATCATCCCTGAACTCTGAAATCAAACAACAGTTCTGATGAATTATAAAAAAAAGCACATGAGTGACTGTTTAGCTTCACAGAAAGATATATAGGTGGAAAGGGACCTCTGGAGGTCTTGAGTCCAACCCCCCTCCTCCTCCAAGATGGGCTGAATTTAAACCTACCCGGGGCTGCTGAGCACCTTGTCCAGGTGACTCCTGACCATCTCCAAGGCTGGAAATTGCTCAGCTTCTCCAGCTGATGAACCACCCTCCAAGGAAAGAATTTTCTCCCTTGTCACCAGGCACGAGAAAGCTCACAACGAGGATTCGGAGGAGACTGAGTGGTTATTGGAGCAAGCAAATCAAATACCCACAAGCTCAGTAGCGGTAGATCTCAAATATACCTTGCATGTGGGCAGACTGGCCAGACACTGTGCAGTCCTCTGAGAAGAACCAAGGAGGTAGGACCTACCAGCCAGTTTTTCATACACCAGAACTCCCAAGAAAGAAAACACAGAGTTGTGCTTACAGCTACAGAGCAGATGCTGCCCTAGGCAGTCATTAAACATAACGACCTCAGTGGGCAACACTGGACCAGCAGGGCTTCTTTCAAGGTCACTGTTACAACGTGCCCCGCTGTAGGATGTTTCAGGGACGACTGCTCTGTCAGGCAGGATATTAGCTGAGAAGATGGGGAGCTGGGAAGGGAGAGAGTTCAGCCCCAAGAAAACAGGTAGCCTGTACACTATCTCCAGCCAAATCCGTCTGCTGTGTCTCTCTCACTGGAGCTTGGCTGAGCTCACAGTGTGCCAGATCACAGCACTAAGCTAGTACAAAAATTCACGGGGTTTTTTCCACATGGTTCATTTTTCTGCTGCTCTGCAGAGGCTGGAAGCAGAGCAGTTGAAATTTGCCTGCTGGAGTTCGGAGGAGAGAAGAAGGACCTCACTTTCTAGCAGCAGCTAGATGTGAAATCAGCTTTGTTGAACTTCCAAATCACACCTTTACAACATGATTTCATGCGTTGCAGCGAGCTCACCCTACAGTTCAGTGCTGCTGGAAAGGCGAAGGCCCCATTCCACTCCTGAACATGGTGTCCACCACCTGGTAAGAGAAGGGAGCACAAGCACACTAACGAGGAACGTTTGGAAGAGGGACAGAGTCAGCCTAGACGAGGATGGATGGATGCTGCCATTGAACAACATTCATTCTTCGTCGCTTGCTAATATATTTTACTCATTATTCAGCTGTGTTTCTGCAAAAAAATATTATATATCTATATCTATAATAACATAATTCATCACAAACTAAACATTCCCATCTTTCCCAGTACCTTCAGACTCAGAAAAGCCCTTTGGACAGATATATGACCTGCGAAGGCAACACAAAGGGTGAGTCTGAGTGTGTCTCTGTTGCGTTACAGAGCGATGCAGGCAACAGGGCGCTCCTAAGTCCCCCGCATTCTCTCTGCAGAGCATGAAAACTGGCAGTGGGACAGTTGCCAGGGAATGGAATAATCAAATAATAAGTGAAATAATCAGGCAATATATATGTATTTATATATCTTTTTTAAAAAAAAAAATTGTAGTTTGCTATATTTGTAATAAGTAACGTGTAGTCACATAGGCTTGATTTGGGAAACTCAATCTGAAACCGAGAACTGGTTGTGAAAACCCGTCTCACACATTTATTATTGCTGTTGTTAGAAATCTAACCATCCATGTCTCAGAACCATTAGAGAACAAAGGTAACCACTGAAGCCAAGGTAAAAGAGGCCTCAAGCCAGCACTTTGGAGCCAAGTAAGATCGCCTGTGACAACCTGTTCTCCTGACCATATATGGAGGCTTCGAAGAAGAATTCAACTAGCAGATTCGAGGAAAGGGCTCTCCACAACCCCTGGATGACCCCTCGACACAACGGTGTGAGTGGGTGGGGAATATTATAATGATTTCTAGGAAAACTAATGATTATATAGCAATATTCTGGGCTATTTTGGTGTCTTGGTTTTGGTTTTTTTTTCTTGGAAATTACTCGATTCTCCCCCACAGCCTCCTGCAGAAATAGCAGCATGTCAAAATCTGAAAAAGGAAGTGTGTTACTAAAGTTAGAAGAAGAAAACTCAGAGTGGAAAAGAATAAACGCCTCTTCCTCATTGCTCTGTTGTCAAAGAATGAGGAAGATGAACATGCAGGATCTTTGGAAACGTGCAGAACTACTTTACACAAAAAACACTTGAACAAATGAAGACTTATTCTGACTTGGAGCAAAAATTACTAAAAGATTTTTATCTTTTTCATGAAACTGGTTTTCTTTTCTTTTTTTTTTTTTTTGAGGCTTAATAGTGACCTTTTGCTCTTCCATAGAATCATTTCCAAATACATCAAGACTCTTATGCATATATTTACTTTTATTTCCTTTACAGTTGGCTTCACCATCATCATTGCACTGCCAGAGACTATTTTCCTCGAGACTGCAGGGTGATAAAACAACTTCCCTTAAAACCGTGGATGTTACATATGCACCTACTTCACAGTGCTGGAAAACGTACAATGGTAGAAAGATCAAATTAACAATTATCTCCTTCCCCCTCCAGATCTGATTGTGTTCCCACTCTTCTCTACCGCAATGGGTAGCTTAGTTTGTATCTCAGTAAATACTCCTTTTTATTCCTTACTTTAAAAAACAGGGGGTAAAAAAATACGAAAATCACACATGAACCGCATCTCCCCAGTGTCTGCTGTTTCGTCTGGTAGTTGTGGACTCCAGGTAGCAGGAGACTGGTTTCTTTGTTTTTGGAGGGGGTGGGCTTTTGTTTTTCGTTCTGTTAGCACTCGTTAGGGTTGGCAAAGATGGAGTCTCTTTCTCACTTTTGGTACTAAGACTTAAGTTTCTCAAACAGAACAGCCCCCAAAAGTGCAACATAGGAACACGCCACAGAATCCCAAGCCGAGGACAGCCCACCACCCATAAATACACTCACTGCCAAACCCTTGAAGGACAAAAGGTGTCTCCGTTTTTGCCTGGCATGTATCTTACATAACATCCCCTTTTTTTTCTTTTCCATCTTTGCTTGCTGCAGTCCTCCATTGCCAGTGCTCAGAAAAGTGGACTGAACAACACTGCTTTTTCAGCAAAGACTCACGGATGAGTACATCGTATCCCCTCACAGCACTGGGAGTGAGCTCCACAAAAGATGTGCTGGAAGGAGAGGCACAGCAAATACAGACTGACAAAAGCCTCAGACGTCCTGCTTGACCAGACACAGAAGCCAGAAAGAAAGGGGAAGAGCTTTTCCAACTATTATTTCCTTCTCAAAGTCTCCCCTTCCCAGATAAAGGAAAAGGCAATAGATTGTCTATGAATAATTGTTGTAGTTCAAGATGTCAGAAATCCAACTGTCCCTGGGTTTAACAAATGTGCGAACATGTTTCAGTGGCATGGTTGCTATGCTGGCCTCCCTAAACACACAAGCCCAGATTCATTAGATGCTTAGTACCAGTGCAAAAAAAAAAAAAAACCCAAAACACGTGCCACAGACCCTTGAAAGGTCCTAGCTTCACAGCACCACATTTGGCCGGGAAAAAGCCTCTGCAGGTCGCAAAAGCCACACCTTCAGAAAATGCATCCAGCGTTGTTCCTCCCATGTTTTATTAGCAGGTTGTGCTCCTCAACGCTTTGGTGGCCTGGTCCAAGCAAGAGTGTGACAGGCACAGCTCTGCCCTCGACTCAACACTAGGTGTCACTTCCAACCTACAATTCTGGCATCAGCTTCTCGGGGGATATTTGCACCTACAACTCCTCCTGAAGTCACAGTTACGGAGTTTTAAAGCTTCACATGTCTCAAATTAAGCATCGAAACGCATCACAAAGTACCAAACAAAGCTTTGCCATACTAAGCATATTGGTGACCTGCAAAAGGTTTTTCTTCTTATCTTTTGTAGGAGCAAGGAAACAGTTGCCTACACGAACAAGGGACTACCATATAGAGGAGCTGCCTGTCTGCTCTGAAGAAATGGTCTGTCTTGCTGGCCTGTCTCTGCTGCTGCTTTGCTGCTGTAGGTGGGAGAGCTGCTGTGCTGCTTTCAGCCCTTTCTCAGTAGACTTGTCTGCCAAAAGATTTCTGATCAGCAGGGACTAACTCAGAAGAGAAGAGGAATGGTGTGCGTGGTCAGGGCCCCAAGACAGGCTCAAGCATGAAAGAAATACTAGCAGTAATACAGCAAAAGTAGAAAAGATACATAGGCATGGGGTAGAGAGGTAGAGAGAGGGTTTCCCCTGGGGAGACACGGACTGTACTAGAACCAGCGTTTGCTGTGTCTTACAGTACCAGAAGTAGGAGACCACAAAGGAAGAGATAGCAGGCTTAAAACAAAATACTTCAGGTATCTAAACACTGTTCTTCTGTGCCTCCACAAGCTATCGTAGAGAAAAAAAGCACCACCTCCTTTAAAAATCGTCAAGACACAGGCAGAGAATAAATTCACCGAAGGCTATTAAACAAACATACTGATGGAACTTCTGTGTCAGGCAGTCATTAAAGCAGCAGATTCCCAGAGAACTCGAGTACACTATATGCTTGTCCTTACACTCTTCCCATAAACACCCGCTTCAGGAGAGCACCCCTAGAGCATTCCTCTGGAGTAGAATTGGTCTGAGCCCCTTCCAGACTTCTCTTCCAGACTGGAGAGACTTCGGCACAGGCAGGCAAAAGAGGTAGGAGCCTGAGACCTAAAACAAGAGATCAGGGGGTGTAACTCAAGAAAACCCAAGATCGTGAGGCTCAGCAGCTCAAGATGAGGAAACTGCAGTGGTAAAGCAGAGCATACAATGGCAGCACATCCACCTTCTTGACAAGTACAAAAGCTAATGAGGAGCCCTGTGACTAGAGGCATAAGGATCTCAAAGCACAAAATTTCCTCTGCTGGTACTTCCCAGCTGGGTGTTGAGAAAGGCCAACATCAAAGACAAGGGATTCTAAGACTTCTTGGTGCCTTAAGCAGCAAATAAAACACTGAAGGAAGAAATACAGCAGAAACATAGCAACCATGGGTGAAAAAGATGTACTGAACCATCCCTACTGACCATACACCCGGCGTCCTATAAAAGATCTAGTCTGCATCCTGCGATGCCCATGGATTTTGGTAAAGAACAAAAGGCATACTAGGATCCCTCACATGCTTTTAGCAGTGACAGGCCCTGCCACTGTTCTGTACAGTCAGAAAAGTACAAGAGGAGAAAGTACAGGAAGTACAAAAACTGCAGACCACAATAAGGCCCTCAGCTACCCGACTGAGCATGAAAGCTAGCCCTGTTGTGAGCAGGGGGTTAGATCAGGGACCAGGGAACATCCCTCCCTGCCTTACCTTTCTGTGAATCTAGATGGTCTGAACCTGCTACCCATCCCCACTGTACAGCAGGGCAACAGGACACGCAGATGTGCCTGGAAATGCAAACTAGGATCAAGACACTTACAGAACACCAGTGCAAGCCTGGTTCCAAGGTGGCCAGAGAGGGTTACAGGGGGGCAGGCAAAAGCTGTGAACCGGAACCAGAATGCAGGTATGATCAGACAGCTGCTGTTCCCTGCACCAACACTCCATTTCCAAAGACAGTTCTTAACAGGAAAGTTAAGACATGCTCTGGACAGAGGCAGCTCGATCTTCACTCAGCCCTGAGGCTAAATAGGCACTAGCGTCTAGGCGAAGATCCGGCCTCAGCCAAGGTAGCACAGATGCTCTGAGGTGATTTAAGCATGATTTAAGGTGATTTAAGGTGGGAGGGAGAGAAAAAAAGTGAGAACAATTTACAGGGAAAAAGAACAAGTGGTGACAGCCCACTCTAACTGTGGGGACAGATGTATGATGGGGAAGGACACTGAGCACAAAGTCAAGAAATAAAGACCAATGGCAAGGGAAATTGAGACAGCTAGAAAGTCAAGGAGAGGGGAAGCATTAATGGCACTTGGGGATGAGAAAAAGGAAAACTAAGCAGAGATAATGGGAACATGAAGAGAGAGGAATGTGATGCAGCAAAGAGGCAAAGGAAATCATTGGTTAGAGGGACAGCAGAGAACAAGGGACGGGAGAACATCTGGACAGTAGCTGAGGAACAGCATAGGCACTGTTTTTGGTGAGCAGAAAAGAATCTGACAAAAGGACTGATATCAGTAAAAATCCAAAGGCACATCTCTGATGAGGAGCAATGTGTGTGTGTGTGAGAGTGTTCAGGATGCAGCAGCAGTCTTTCCCTTCCTTTTAGACAGCACCAGCAGCTAATTGTTTTGCACACAGCAAGTTCAAAACGGTGCATATAGGATTCAGGTCCACCGAGCTGGATGGGAGACACAGGAGAAGCTGGACGTCAGAGAACATACAGCAAGAACTATTCTCTGCACACGTTTTCTGCTCCTGATTGCTACAGCAGCAAGAGAAAAACAGCTATGAAGAAACAGGTGCCTGCTGGAAGGGTAAACGCTCCCTGCCTAAGCCCCTTGTCTTGACTATTGCAGTGGTAGACAAAGAGGCAATAAAATGTAGCACAACTGCTCTTGCTGCAGATGGCAAGAAAGTGCTTCACTGACCCCTAAACTTAAGGGAAAGGAGAGAGCTTTTGGCAGAGGGAAGCTCTTCTGCTGGCTCACACAACTGAAGCCTGAGGCTACAGCAAAATGAGGTCCCTTAAGCTTCATGTGCATATGAGCTATCAATAAAATAAAACCTGGGTCAAAAGGGGAGACAGAAACTGAGAGAAACTCTGATCTATTTTTTGAAAACCACTGCGCTTATATCCCAAAAGATCTATACTGCCCACTACATGGCAGCTCCAACAGAGGCACAAAGATGTCAATTTGGCAATTTTAATTCTCCGCCCTTTATTATACAAAATACTTTACAATTAAAAAACATTTTCCCCAATAGAATCATATACAGATATTTATAATTAACAAGATTCAGTTACGCACAAGATGGGAAACTTCTGCACAACAATTACAGATGATCAAGTGAAAATTAAGACTTGATCCTTTCCCCACCATATTCTAGGAGGTGAGGCTATATTTCAGACTTTTATTTCTATCACATTCCCTCAAGTCTGAACTCTGGGATCTCCTCTTAACCTGACAGGGTAAGGGACTCCACCCATGTCCCTAGCAGAAGTACAATACAGTGTCTCTTCACGAACCTTTTAAGAGACACTGAGAAACTAGCATCTGGCTGTACCATGAAGTTACCAGTACCCAGAAAGGAGACCGGTGCCCCTATTTTCCCTAGCAACCCACATATACACACATGCAAGCATATACATGGGGGAAGCATGCTCAAAACCCAGAATTCTCCACCCTTTTATCAAAGGTCAATCCCAACCCACCAAAGCAACCTGCACTCCAGATGCATCTAGCAGGCGGTCTCTGCAGAATGGCTATCATAAGGTCTCACAGCCTTCAAGCCTTCTCAATGCTCTCAAGCCGGCAAGAGATGTTGCTGGGTGTTGCTGTGTTCCCCGCTTTGATCATCCGCCTACCAACAGCGTCAGTCCGTCATGGAGATGGTAACACGGACTGCTCAGAAGTGCTCAGGCCACAGCAGACAGGTAGGGGAAGTTGCACGCTTCAGTGGGAGATTTTTGAAAAAAGTTGCCATTGATCTGCCTTACCAGAGCAAAGATGTGTGTGAATCTTAGTGAACATTTTCTCACTTAGGAAGGTCACTACTGAGCTGGGCCAACTCTGCACTTGCAGGGGAGCCCATCCCAGAGTCACTGCTGGAGGCCAAATGCCTTAAGCAGTGTGGGAAGATCATGGGCATCAGCTGCCCCATACAGGTCGCTCTGCCCCAGCATGGAGAGGGCCATGCGGAGGGTGCTCCAGATGTTGTCGGACATAGCACCCTGCTGCCCCCGTGGACCTCGGCTCTTCTGCTGCATGTGCAAAGCCTCTAAGAAGTGCTCCACAGCCTCACTGTCAACATGAGAACATACATATGCTTACTCGAGAAGACAGTGCATCTCATAGTCCTTCCCTCCTCCCCACCTTTTGCTTCTGAAGTACTTCCCCCCCAAAACAGCTTCCTCCTCTTCACCAGATCCTGCTCTGCTCCAGAGCCATCAGAGATCCCCCTTTTCCCTCTTAACAGAAACCGAAGCCCCAGTGGCCCCTACTCCAACTGCATCTGCATGGCACCTTGTTCTCAGGGCAGACTCAACGCACTCAATCTGCTCTGCTCTCCTTTGCCAAGCGAAGGCTGCAGGCAGTGTGGCACTGCCCTACTACCTATCAGAGACTCTCCCACAAACACATGCACGCTCATGGGTCACAGCAGACCTGCCCATCCTATGCTCACCGGTGGGCGCCTAAGTTGATGCAACTGATGCCCAAGTTGTAACGAGAGCGGATGTATCCTGGCTGGAGCTCCAGTGCCCGACGATACGCAGCCACAGCTTCCTCACTCCGATTCCCATTGGCCAGGGTGGCACCAAGCTTGTTCCATAGAAGATGGTCCTGCAAGAGCAGGCAGAGAGAAAGGGCTAAGAAACTGGATCTTTTTAAGTTCCAAGCCAACATTCCCTTCCCCATGAGCCTGTCTTATTCCTCCACTCCAAAAACGGAGTGGCATCTCCAGCAAGCAGCACCTCCACCCAAACCTTCACACATAAACCTCCAGGAACCTCCAGCATCCACAGTCTGCCCTTCTTACATTGGGGCGCACACTGAGTGCGGCACTGAAGCAATCCACAGCCTTCTCATACTCGCCACTGAGGTTGAAAAGGACACCCAGGCCACACTGAACATCAGGATCCACAGTTGAGGGGTTGCTGCGCACAGCTGCTAAGAACAGCTCTTTCACCTCCATGAAGAGCGAGCTGGAAAAGCACAGAACGAAGATACTGGTGTACTGTGAAGAAATGGCTGTGGGTTGCTCCCTCTGCTCACGCTTGGACCAGTCCCAACTCTCCAAGAAGACTTTCAGCTGAAGGCTGAAATTTGTAACCCTAACTCACTCAGACAGCAGGGATCCTAGGACACGCTTGGAAGGCCCCAGGTTTGTCCCCGAGACACCCTCCTCCGGTTCCTTCTCCAGAAGGTGGGCATAGTCTGGTTTATGGCGTAGCCAATCCCGCAAGGTCTCACAAGCCTGCTTCTGCAAGGACTCGTTGGTGAAGCTGACCGCTAAAGCCATAAGTGCCGTGAGGTTCCCCGGCTGCAGTTCCAAGCACCTGCAGGTCAAAGAAAGAAAAGTGAATTAAATTGGTCTGGGAGACACCCAGACACAGGAGGTAACACAATCAAGACAGAGCATGCTGGGCTAGCCATATGGTCCTCGTGGCACTATGCACTAGACAAGGAGCCATGCTCAGAAGCTCTTCTGCAGCACTCACTGTCTGAGGGCACTGATTGCCAAAAGTTCCTGTTCATTCTCTGCTTGGGTGGTTCCCAGATATTGCCAGGCCTGGAGAAGATAAGGATGCACATAGTCAGACTTCTTCACATCCAGGAAAAAAAGAAGATCAGCCAACCAACCACAAACACAGATTAAATCTACCATACTATCCCACACTTTTTTAGAGCAAGACCAAATATACGCAACTATACATATCAGCCACAGATACAAGTTTCTCTCAAAAGACATACAGACTTTATGGCTCATAGGTCCTTGAGGCCAATAAAACTGCTGCTGCTATAGCGAAAAGAAGTGAATTGACTACCTGCAGATCTATCGTAAGGCAATAGCTGGCAGTTTTACACGTTTACATCACAGAATCTCCACTTTTAACTTCTAATTGTGGTCAAACTGCAGAGGAAGGAGGGAGAAAACAGATCTCCTACTTCCCAAGAAGAAAATGGCATAGCAGCGGTGCTAACAATAATGAGACATAAGGCAGGCAGCTGTATATACTTGTGCAGTGGTCCACTAGCAAGTGATAAACTTGGGTAGTTGAGCATCAAGCCTGAAAGTAGAACTGTTATTTTACTGAATCTTCAATCATTGTGACACCACTACATGCAAACCACTCCCATCTCCAGGCTGCTGACGCAGGGAATATTTAATTAAGGCACTAAATCCAAAGTACCTGTTTAGTTTATGTTGATAACCACACCCCTTGCTCAAAAATAGGCTAGATAGTTGGCAGGATTGTCAGCATGAAGTGCCCACTTTTTGAACATATGTCACAAAATGCAATATCCGCTGTCTCAAGGAAGGAAATGATTTCATAAGCAAAGAGCTTATCCAGAGATACTGGATGAGCTACCACAAGGAAGAGTTAATCTACCATCTTAAATGATTAATGGCTCACCATATAGCTAGCTGCAATTCAAGAAGAGGTAACCAGTAATAACTGCACAGTGTTCTGTAAGCAAAAGAGCTCAGATGCAAGGTGAAGTAGGGATTTGGACCAGATCAACCATGACATTTCCTTCTGAGCAATTACCTAAGTCTAAATTACAGAATCGTCACAGAATGACTTCAGTTGGAAGACACCTTTAAGATCATCAGATAGAACCATTAATCCAGCACTGTCAAGTCACCACTAAACCATGTCCCTCAGCACCATGTCTCTGGGGATGGTGACTCCACCAATTCCCTGTGCAACCTGTTCCAGTGTTTGACAATGCTTTAAGTGAAGAAATTTTTCCTAACATCCAACCTAAAATTCCTCTGGGGTAACCTGAGGCCAACCCCCACTACAAACTTAAGCCAAGACAGTGAAGACACCCAAGCCATCTCCCTCAACCCTTCCAGATGCCACTGTCTCTTGGCATCTAGATGGAAAACCTAACCAGGGCCTGTAGCCTAACAAGCTGTTCAGAATTAGTCTTTAATACAGATATTGAAAGCAGTTATCATCGGCTATAAGCATTTCCAAACTTGCAATGCCAATAAAGACTTCCACAGAAGCACCTTAAGAGATGACAACTCCTTGACTTGGCTCCATGCAGTCTCGTGTGCTCCAAAGACTTTACACAGTTCTGGGCAAGACTCTGAGCTTTTGGTAACTGACCTTAGTCATAAACCTTCTTGCCCGCAGTCCTCCTGGGGGGCTACATACCCAAAGCCACAGAAAAATGAGATGTTTTCATACACCTGCCCCACTCCTAAAACTGAATTGAGTTTTCTACACACAACCCTGATACCTCACAAAGGAAGGATCCAAGTAGCAAGACACCTGGCCGAGGTCTGTTATCTCTGCTCTCACTCACCTCCATATGATCTGGCTTCTGTTGCACTGCAGCCTCAAAGAGCAAGACAGCATTGGGGAGGTCACCTTCCTCCAAGCGCTTCCGCCCCTCTTCGAATGCATCCGGGTGATCTCTCATGGGATTATCTTCCTCAAACTGGTAACCCTAGCAGGGAAGGGAGACAGAGGCTAATGGTAGCAGACAGGCTAGGAGACAGACCTGCAGCACAGCAGTTTAGTCTTGCTGCATCAGAAACACTCAAAACTGCAGGCCAGCCAGCACCTTTAACTGCAGACCAGTTAAATTGTAGCAGATCAGAGAACAATGGGTCTTCTTATTACCTGCTCTGTCCTGGAAATCTCCTCCAAACCTGACCTGGAATAAGGTGCAGCAGAGACTAAACACCTGCTGTGGGTCCTATCAGCTTGCAGGGGGTGTCAACACTTGCACTCATTGCAAAGAATCCCAGCACTAACGGGTATTTGGTATCGGACAAGAACTAGATAGCATTTGCAGACAAGCACAAGTGAGAACAGTATTTGTTTAACCCCTAGCTGACTGGGACGAGTGTGCAAATGACAGCAAGAGATCAGTGCAAGAAAGAATCTTAGCAGCGTTTGGTCTCTGTAGAGCACAACTGCAAGGCAGACATACTACTGCCAGTCTCTTCAAGGCAGTCCAATCACAGTGCTAGAGCTGAGAGACCCTGTTCTCTGTTACCTTGTCATACGATGAAGAGCTGAGGTCTTCATAATCAGAAAGCCAAGGGTGAGCCTCTGCATCTCTCTTGGCCATCTCCTCCCATTCTGCCTGGAGTTTGTCCCAGAAGTCCACGTCTGACTGAAGGCAGAACAGAATGTGTCTAGAGTACCTCAACCATGATCTGAGCTCTACACACACCCCAGGGAACACCTTCTTAAATGTTTCTGTCCCTCCTTACAGCATGCAAAGGAGAGAGGTAACCCTACCATGGGCTCTTAGTTGGTACCCCAGCCTTCCTCCTCCGTCAGTTTTACCTCCACAGCAGTCTTTGCCTGCTCAAATTCCGTATCAAGAGTTGACATGTTCCCAGAACGCGCGAATTGATCCACCCAGGCATCAGATGCCCCCTGGGAGTTTGGAAACAGAAACACACCCTTCTTTTCAGAATTTGGCAACCTCAGGCCACATCCCCAAACAGCAGGAGAATCTGTGGTGATCCCTCCTCCCCATCAAGAGAACTGATGGCATGTAAAGTGGAAAAGAGTTCATTTGGATATCACCTTCCTCCCAGGTGCTACAGGAGACGACAAAAACTCACACTGCCCAAATACCTTGCCAGCTTCTGGCTAGACTCTGCTAAGAAGAGCCCAACAGTCCCTCCCTTGCCTCCCTCAGCCCAGACACTGAGTAGAGTGTTGCTGCAAGTTGGACTTGCCATTCTCCCTCGCTCCCAGACTGTGCACTGTGGCAAAAAGCTTTCCTCCTTCAGAGCACATAGGGCTGGGGCTCCTACCTGCTGCTGTATAAACTCAGCTGCCCATTGCTCTGCCTGATCTTGATCTCTGTGGGTCACCTGATTAGCTTCGATCGATACCCTGCCATCTCCGATCTGGCGGACAAACTTTAGGAACTGTGGCAGAGAAATGAAACAAGGCTGGAGCTGGGCAGATGTTTTGCCAGCAAGCCCTTTGTCCACACCCCCTCCTTCACTAAGAGGACTTATCTCTGCAAAGTGAGCACAAAAGGCCCAAAAAGGTGGGGAGGACAGGACTTCACCAGAGTCACGTAGCAGAGATGGATAATACCTAGGTGGACTGTAGGGTTCAACTTCCAGGAATCAGGGAAGAAATGGAAACAAGGGACAGCAGGAAGCTTTATTTCTTTACTGTCTTCCCGCTTCTCAATTCCCCACACCCCTTATTCACACTATGTATCTGTCAGCTCCAGTCACATAATTTCTTACCTCAGAATTCTTGAGTTTTGGATCATCTACTTTAGAGACAAAATCACTAACAACTTGCTTAAGATCATCCTCGGGTTGGTATTCCTCATACCTGCATTCAGAGGCAGTAAAAGGGCAAGAGGTAGTCTGATACCTTGATGGCAACAGGGAAATCTTTCACTAAAAGCTGAC